>NC_062221.1:70716877-71019907 GCF_902686445.1 Sciurus carolinensis
TAAAATGGAACAACCATGTATGTAGAATCAATAGTATTTCAAATGTCATTAAAGGTTGTCTGTAGAGACTAAACCTTGTTACAGAACATTTGCAGAGTACTCTGAGTGTTTAGGAAAGAAAACAAAGGCTGGGGTTGCTAGAAAATAATGAGATATGATGGTTCAGGTCTGTGTCACAGAACTCTTACATCTCTCCACTCATTGCATCTCATTCATTCAACAACGCTCAGTACTTCATGCTTCTGATTTAGTTTGCTTTCTTAGTGCCCAGAGTGAGTATGATTTACAAAAAGCAAAGTATGAACTACATACCCTGTTCCATGATCACGTCACCTCACAGGATGCAAGTCATAGGGAAACTATTAAACATTCTTTTACGGAGTAGAACTAACTACAATTATACAGGCCAAGCAAGTGGACCACATATTTTTCTCAGGCGACTTAGCTGCCTGATTAGAATGCAGGTTAGATTTGCTTGCTTCCCAAAGAACTTACAGTGTCCAGATTCAGAAAAAAATAAAGTATGACCTAAAAATTCAGTTCATCCTGTTATCCATGGACATCTCTTGGGTTCCTGGTTTCAATCCATTTGTTGAATTCTTGCAAAGTCATGGAAATTTTAAAACATTTAGTGTCATCTACTCTCAGAGGTCAGGGATGAGGGCCCAATCCAGGGTCTCACCCACAGCTGCTGTTGAGTAAATGTGACCTGATTGTCAGACTAGGACTGAAGATGGTGCTGGCATTTCTAGTCCCACCTCTCCTGCTCACATGGGGATGGGCTTACTGGTTCTTACCAACTCTTCACATCACAGTCCACTGCATATCCAGCAATGGAACCAGGAAGCACCTGTGTCCCATCCTGACATTTTCCTATCAATAGGGTCACAACTATGTTTTATAATATGTATTAAAATCATTATGTCCATAGAAGGAATCTTATAGGTTGAAAGAGTCTTAAGGAATATGTCAACTGCACTACAATATAAGAACCCTGTTTGAATTCTGATTCAAAGATAAAGTTGTAAAGACAAAATAAAATAATTATGAGTGTTGGAAATTTGAACATTGACTTCATAATTGATCAAGTAAAGGAATTATTGTTCATTTATTTTAGGTATGAAATAGTATTGCAGTTATGTAATTTTTAAAAAGAATACTAGATTAAAATAAATCAATGAATGTTTAGGGAAAAATTATATGTTGGTATTTGCTTCAAATATTTGAGGAAGGGAAATAATGTGAGAGAAAGGAAAGTAAGTGTAGAAAGAGATCAAACATATTGACCACAGGTTGATAATGGATGAAGATGAGTAACTCATCCAAAGGAGTTCATGAGGCTTTTTAAAAATCTACTTTTGCATGTGTTTCTAATTTTCCTGACTAAGTAGTTATATTTTTTTCTATGACCATAATTTTTCTTGAAACTTGTCAATGTACAACTTGTCAACAAGACTCTTACTTTCCCATCTTGGGGATACATGAAAGAAATGTCCTATTAGAACAAGAAGACATTTGAAAACTATACTCCAAATAGAGGTTGCCAAAATAATTAGGAATGAGTCAAGACTGTACCTGAATATTTTCATGATCACTTGGGTGCAGCAGAAAATGAACTTTCTCTAGTGTTTTTAGTTGATTTTTGCTACTAAATTTGAGCACTTCTGAAGTGATCAGTTCAGCAAATACGGTTTTAGGAAATCCCAGATTTCCTGTTCCTATTGCTGGAAATGTAATTGATTTCAAGGACAGTTTCTCAGTGATCTTCAAACACTCTCTGATGATGTTTTCCATGATCTGAAAAGCACAAAGCACATCTTTATATATCTCACCTAGAAATGGGAGTTAGACCAAAAGAACAAGAATTTAGCCCATGTGGTTATGAACTCTGTCTACTCTATTTTGCTTTCAACAGAGGTTAAGGGAAGACAGAAAAGGAAAGAAAAATGTAGATGGGGGAAAAAGAAAAGAGAATGTAAAAGATCTTCTAAAATGATTCAAACTCAATTCACCATGAAGGAAAGAAGAAAAGCAATGACTCTTCTTATCCTTCACTGTCTTCCATCTCAGGACCTCGCCGCTCATAAAGTAGTATAATCTTCAATCACCCTTTCCTGATCCCCAATAATTACTGAGAAAAATAATCAATTTATATTACTAACTAGTCCCCAGAACAAGTCAGCTACAACTGAAAGAAATGGTCATAATGATAAAACCTCCTACCAAAAAGTCACAATATTACAGAAAAGAAACAGAGTCTACCTTAGAGTGCATTGAAAGAAGAGTCCAAAGGGCTACCCATGTCATAGGAAAAAAAATTCTTTGCAGACTCCAGAAATGAGTTGATTGAAGGGACAGGAAAAGGGAAAGAGGACACTCTCAGGGGAGAAAGTGGGTCCTTTCAGAAAGGAGAGGACAATTTGCCTCTCCTAGAGTTGTGTCATAGAAAATTTTAAACCAGACCCTAATCACAGAAAATTTTAAACCAGACCCTACCTTTTGTGAAGATGTGCCGTGGTCCCAGTGTGCAGCCATCACGTGAAGCACATAACGGCAGTGCAGATTGTAACCATTGGTTTGGATAACTGTGCCCACATCGATATTTTCTTTGTGTCTAGCTGCATACAACTCCACTTGGAGTTCTGGTCCAGCTTCTTTTAAGAGGGCCTGTGAAAGGGGCCCTTTATTGAGCTCAAGATCCAAGGGAATGGAGTTGACAACAACATCGGTCTTAAAGACAAAACCAAAGATCCATTTCAAATTCTTACAAAAGACATTCATCAATGATAAGTATACGTGAACCCTGAGCTTGGCACAATGGGGGACAACTACAATGGCTAGGGTTTTGAAGACTGGAATACCAATACAAGACCAAATGTTTTAAAACAGTTATTTAAGTAACACTCCAGGACAAAAGAGAACTTTCAAAAATAATACATAAATGCGTAGCTCTCTGAAGGGTGTTCAGTGATAGTGAAGATGCCATGGGTGACGTGGGACCTAGGAAATGGGACTAGTCACTCTGGGCAGAGAGCAACAGGGAACAGCATGTACTCACTCACAGTAGAGTACTGACCTGATGGAGGACTTCAGCAAAATGGGGTAAGCCAAACTACACCTGTTACCCTGAATTGGACACAGAAGGCCCACCTCCGTCCCAACCACCCAACATTCTGATAGACAGTGAGTGTCATGAAAGCTTTTCCACCTGAGAGTGGATGCAAGCAGGCTGATGTATCAGGCTAGGTTCGAGGGGCAAGAAAAGAGAGAAGGAATGTGACCTGCCTTTGTGGGTCATGGAGGAGTAATGCAGAAGTTACTGTGGCAGCAGAAGCCACACATCTCTGGGAAAGAAAGAATGTCTTCATACTGAGTGTCATGGGGGCAAGAAATAGAACTCGTTCCCATTCCCCACTCATGGTCAAAAGAGTATTGTGCTTATTTGTTTTTGTTTTACAAACGGGAAACAAAATTACTTTTAATATTTGAAATAGTACCTGATTAAATTCCAATCCTGTTTCTACCAATTGCTAGCTGTGAGACTTGAATGGATTACTTAACTCCTCTATACCTCTGTGAAGTGAGAAGAATAATCTAATCCTACAATCTACTTCATGGCACTGAATGAGAAAAATGCATGTCAAGTACTTAGCGTAATGCCTGGCACAAAGTAACATGTAATCGACATTATCTGTGATTCTTGTAATTATTCCTTAAGTTTGTTATATGTAGAAATATAATATCTTTCAGTTCACTATTTTAAACTAAAACAAAAATATTTTTTGAAAAGTACTAATCTTAACTAAACAGGAGAAAACTTGATCTACAGAAAAGAAGAAATATTTACACATCAAATATCCAATAAGGGACCTGTATCCAAAATATATAAAGAACATTTAAAATTCAATAATAAAAAAGCAACCCAATTTAAAAGTGAGCAAAAGATCTAAACACACATTTCTTCAAAGAGATATACAAATGACAAAAAAGCACATGAAAAAAATGTTCAAAATTATAAGTCATTAAGGAAATGCAAATCAAAACCACAGTAAGATGCTACTTCACATTCCCCAAGGGCTACAAAAAAAAATGATATAGCATGGGTTAGCAAGGATGTGAAGAAACTGAAATTCTCAACATTGCTGACAGGAATATAAAATGGTACAACCATTTTGGGAAACAACCTAGCAGTTCCTCAAAGTCAAACATGAAATTACCATGTGACCCAGTCATTCCACTCCAAGGTGTGAACACAAGAGAAAAAAAAAATTGTTCATATAGAATTTTGTAAATAAATGTCCATAAGAGCATCACACATAAGAGTAGAAACAATCCAAACGTTCATCCAGGGAAGAATGATTAAAACAGATATATATTCATACAATGTAATATTATTCAGTCACAAAAGGAATGAAGTACTAATGCATGCTACAACAGGGATGAAAACATTCTGCTCAGTGAAAGAAGTCAGTCATAGAAAACCACAAATTATATTTCCATTTATATGAAGTTTCCAGAGTCATTGAATTTCCAGAAACAGTAAATTAGTAGTTCCACAGGGCTAGGGAGGTGGACTGAATGAGCTGATGGAATGGGAAGTGCTCCTAATGGGCACAAGATTTCTTTTTGAAGTGACAAGAATGTTCCAAAATTAGTATCTGGTTCTAATTGCATACCTCTATGAATATATTAAAAACTGTTGAATCATACTCTTTGAATGGGTATGGTACATGAATTATATCTCAATAAAGTTCTCTAAATGAAAAAAGGATGAGGGTTGCTGCTCAGTAATAGAGTGCTTGCCTAGCATGTGTGAGGCACTGGGCTCCATCCTCAGCACTACATAAAAATAAATAAATAAATCAAAGGTATTGTGTCCATCTACAACTAAAAAATTTTTTCTCAAAGTTAAAAAAGAGGGTGATTGATCATGACTATTAAACAATTTTCAACTTTTCTCAAGATAGGCTATAGAAATATGCTAAAACAGTATATTCAGGATAAAGCAGTTTTAGTGTGTCACCTTTTATTACATTATATTGGAGCCTGTATGGATGGAAGCTTAGAGATACTTTCTCTTGTAAAACAATCCAAAGCAAAAAATTTGGCAGGTTTATTAAATCTAGTTCATTTCACTTAATCTTATGTAAAGTATATCCAACAATGTGGTGTTTAAAGATAATGAGAACAAGTGACAAGTGATCATTTAGGACTCCGTCTTGGTCTTTGAATAAAACATTCAGGTTTGATTAAAATGTTCACTGTATTGTGATATCTGTTTTCTTTTAGGTATATTGAGCTAATAAATTTGCCTTTTAAAAAGTGGAGACATAAAAGAGCTCAGAGCTGTCTAGTGAATCCCTTTGGTATCCCTGGCTGCTTCTCCAGCCCCCCTGAAGTCAACAGAAAAAGGTTGGGGTTAAAATTCACTGGAAGATACACCTATAGCCATGCTGGCCATCGCAACCCAGAGAAACAGTGCTACTGCTTGGTAAAAGAGGTCTTCCCTGTCCCCAGTGTTCCCACCACCTCCTCCATTCCTTGCCAGGAATCCCTTCCTCAGGACTACCCTTGCCCTGCCATCACCCTCCAATTAAAGAAATACAGCCTGGCACAGTAGAAGGCATCTAGATCCTGCTTCAGATGGCTGCTGTTCTGATTAGTTAGAGCCTATGTTGGAAAGAGTATTAAATAGCTTTAAAAAAATAATAATTATATATATATATATATATATATATATTAGCCCCCTAGCCACTCCACCCCCCAAAACCCCCAGACTACAAGAATTGTTCCTGCATGATACCTGGACCTTGTTCAGGTCCATTTACTCCTCTCCCCACTTACACAGGACCGACAGACTGGTGTCGGGTACTGATGTCTGCTGATGTCAGACTCTGGCCCCCAAGCTCACCCTTGCTCCTTCAGCAAGATTTCTGCCCTCTGCATCCCCCATGCTCTAATTGTTGTGGATCTGCTATCAGTACATTTGATAAGAAATTAATCTTAAATTTACCAGACTATGACAAGTGTAAAAGCAATGAAAAGGTATCAAAAGTCATCTAAATGTATGATATCACTGATATGAAATAGAAAGACCTAACTCTCCCTCAAAGGGTGCTTTTCTGCTTTTCCTGTGTTTGTTTTTTACATTTAGATTAATGTTTTGCTGACAGACACCATCATCGAGCACATCCAAGTGGTTGCCTTTTCTGTGCAGTCAGGTCAGATCAGGCTGCCATCAAGACACACCATGACCACTCTGGAATATTAAACAGAAAGTGCAGTTAGCTGGCAGGACACTGGGTGCATGAGTGAGTCCACTGTTTTTGTTTATGTAAGCAGTCCTCCCCTTATCCTGTCAGATCAGTTTGTACACTGCTTCCCCTTAGGCTGCAACGTAAGTCCTAATAAGGCTTCTTTTGTATGGCTTTATTTTGCCTATTTGTGATTTCTATCCCAAGTAGAGCAGGCTGAGTTGATTGTACCAAGAGCTGGTTGAACACAAAAGGCTGCTGGCATTGAAAGTGACCAGGAGCCAGAGCTGGTAACACTGAAGGCATTAGGAGTCAGAGAACCCGGCAAGCTCCAGAAAGTTTCTCTGGCTGTTAGGAGAGCTACTAACACTGGGAGCTAAGAGTCAATGGCACTCAAAGTTCAGAGCTGCTAATGCAAAGGGAACTGCACTTTGCCTGTTCATGACTTCTAACTGAACTAGCAAAAGAACACCCAGATGATTGATAACATTGCTGAGGATTTTCACATTTACTGGAAACCTAGTGATCTGATTTCAATACACTTTTAGCTCTCAAAAATAATTAGCTAATCTCTTTCAGCAGGTGATTTGGTAAGTAACCCCATTATCTAAAGGAAACCTGATTCAAGGCAGAGACGGAGGATGTAAGATTCTGTCCCTAGATTATCCTCCTCAATCCTTGACTTCCTTTGGTCTCAATGAGAGAGCCATACATCAAGAGAGGCTTGGTGGTGTGCTGTAAATAGGGACACTCACCTTAGCATTCTGTACACTTTCTTTCACCAACTGGATCTTCAGGCCTTCCGGGGATATCAGACACAGATCTTTCTCTGATATTTTAACAGGCGGGACTGCTGCTGGCACACTGACCAAAGAAGTTGTACGTGGCAGGGAAGCTGTATTAGCTGGGGTGTCTTTAAATATAATTTCCACAGCTTTAGCAAAGGCCTCAGCAGTCTTCTCAGACATGTCCATAAGGTAAATCTCCTTCAAGGTGCGTCCATCTGGCTTATATTGGAAGTATTCTTTGATGGTCAAAACAATGGTCTCCACACACCGATATAAGGGAAAGTCAAAGATTCCAGAACTAATAGCTGGGATGGCTATGGATTGGCACTTGTATTCCTCAGCTAAAAGGAGACTTTGTTCCACAGCTTTCCTTAACAGGTGCACACACCTCGGGGCCTCATCATCCTTCCACCGGGGCCCCACTGCATGGATCACACGGTGGCAAGGCAGCTTTCCTGCTGTTGAGACCACAGCATTGCCAGGTAGGAGTCTACCCTCTCTCTTCACTATCTGGTTGCAATCTGCTTGAAGCTCAGGGCCTGCCACTTTTAAGAGAGCAGCAGCAAGACCCCCAGAATGCCTGAGGTCCTCATTTGCTGCATTCACCACCACATCAACAGGAAACTGAGCCAAGTCACCCTGTTGCACAATTAGTGTAACTCCAGGGACCACATCTCTCCGAGACAAGCACTTCTGCCCATCAGTGATGCCTCCCACCTTCTGGTCTTTTCCCTCTTGGAGTTCAATGAAACAACCAAACATCCGTTTGGCCTCACTTTTGCAATACCGTGCTCTCTCCTGAAAGAACTGCCTGGCCCCTGGCTTATCAATAAGGACTTTTTTAAGGCAGACTGAATCCCGGACTTGTGTGACGATATTCATGCCCTCCAGTACATTTTTCTTGGAGCCAATTAGTAAAATGCCTTTGTGTATTTTCTCATGATTGAAAACTACCTGCACATTTACCTTCTTTACCTTTGACCAAAATAATTGCTTTTCCGCCTTTAAATAGGCTTTAACCAAGGATGACTCTACTTCAACCAATCTCTCTATTTTCATGTGTTTTTCTAGGAAATCAGAAAGGAAGCTATAGATTTCATTCACTTCTTTCACACGGCCCGCAATGATGATATCAGTTGGGGTGCCTGAAGTTAACTCATTGACTACCACAATATTTGCGGAGGAACCATGTTTCTTTTGTAAATTTTGAGTTACCATTTTCCACTTCTTGCCATTAAGAACTTCTTTGTCCTCAACTACAATGCGCTTATAATTTAAGGCATGGAGCATTTGTTTTTCAGCTTCTACTAGGACATTTGAAGCAACACTGGTTAAATGAACAGTCGTACCCTGTAGTTTGTAAGTGGCAAGAATTTTCTCTGCTATAAAAAGAGATTTAGAGAATTCTTCAGAGTCTACCTGCTGCAAAAACTGAAAGACCTCAGGAGAGACCTGAATGTTTTTCTGGGTCATGTTGTACACCTTTTCCTGGATTTCACACTTGGCCTTATACACATCTGCCCGGAGCCCCTTCAAGAATAGGTTCTGAGTGGCCTCATCATAACAGATCTCCACCTCTCCACAGTCAGCGCATAGATGCTGCAGGACACCACTGTGTTTCAGAAGAAAATACCTTTTTGAAGAAATGGCCATTTTTTCCTTCACACTTTGCTCTTCCTTTCTAATTTTTTCAGTGGTGCTTTCTATTAATTCCTTGATTTGCCGGTCAATGCTTCGGACATCTTCTGATTTTCCTGCCAAGGTTACAGTCTCCTTAAGTGTATCAAATTCAATCAAAATCTTATCTTCTTCTAAGACATTTTTAACAGTGTTCCACACTACTGGATCTGCTTTAAATGAGGTAACTTCATATTTAGACCTGATGGCAGAGAGTGCTGTGGAAGCATCTTCCTTCCAGGTCTTGATTCTGGTTCTTCCTTCATTGACTAAAGTGGCTGCAGGTCTGACAGTGACTTTATTGTTGACTTGGGACCATGTTAACTCACAGTGATAACGTCTCATTTCCTTATTTATCTCCTCAATTAAGTGATTCTTTTTCTGAAAGAACCTCCATAAGGGATTATCCAGTGACTCTAGGAATGGTGCTGGGAGTTTAATCAGAGGCTTCTCCTTTCCATACAATGCTGTGCCCAAAGAGATATAGTAGGGAAAGACAAACAGCGGCATCTTATTGAAGTTATGTTTCTTGGCCATGATGGTGTCTAACACTTTAGAAGTGAAAACAAACAAACAAACAAATGGAAATAAGATAATTCAAAATGTAATATAGTTCACATAAAAACAAAACAAAACTTTTCTTTCTGCAGTGTTGGGGATTGAACTCAGGGCCTAGTGCATGCTAAGCAAGTGCTCTACCACTGAGCTACATTCCTAGCCTTTGTTTTTTTAGAGACAAGGTCTTGCTAAGTTGCCTAGGCTTGCTTCACACTTGTGATCATCCTGCCTCAACCTTACAAGTAGCCACTTTTCTATTCTAGAAGGAAAAAATTCTAAAGTTTGTAAAACTTTGATGTTACATTACTAAAAGGCAGCGCTACTCCAAAAGTGCTCAAATATACATTGATATGTATTAACAGTACACAGGAAGCCCTTATTTAATGCAGTAATTATTTTATAGCCAAGATCACTCTATGTTGAAATCCTATTAATTAAATTTGATTCTGTTTTTCTGATATCACTGGTAGATCACTACCATATTTAAAAATACAAGATATGGCTTGAGTCACAAGCACAGGGATGATGTCTATCCCCACTTAAAGAAAATTTTGTTGCTCAACCAGGTTCAGTGATATACTTCTGTAACCCCAGCAACTCAGGAGCCTGAGGCAGGAGGATTATAAGTTTGAGGCCAGTCTTGGCAACTAAGTGAAACCCTGTCTGAAACTAAAAAAATTTTAAAAGGATCAGGGATATAGTTCAGTGGTTTAATACTTGCCTAGTGTGCTTGAGGCCCTGGGTTCAATACCCAACACTGCAATACACATATATACATATGTATACACACATACATATACATGTTTGTGTGTATATATTTTGCTGCTCAAAGTGAAGATCATCTAAGTATTGTGCTATTTGTTCCTTCTTGAACAGTCCCACAATTTTAGCTTTCAGTGTTAACTTAGATTCCATTAACACCTTTACAAGGAAAGGCATAATAACTGTGACAGCTTACCATGTATCAGTTACTAAGTGCTTTACATAAATTTAATTCCTTCAATCTTCACAACAGCCTCTTGAGGTAGAGACACTAGTATTATCATCCCCATTTATAAATGATAAAGCTGAGGCTGGGAAAGATTAGATAATTTGAATAGCATAAATAGTGAACTGGTTTAGTACCTGTCAACTTCGAACCCCATGCTTGTGCTCCTCTATCAGACCAAAGCCATCCTCAAAGTATCAAGAGTCCTGCCCCAGAGATTATGATTCAATAAGACCTACACCTCCTCCTGCTTCTTCTGTAGTCTCCCTCCCGCATTTGAACTGGGACAGCCTCGTGTGTGTGTTTGTGCCTGTGTACTCTTTTCCTCCTCTAAGCTCCTCTTTATTTTTATGTTAGTTGTAGGCAAGTATAAGTGGTATCAGTAGGAAGGAAATTAGAATAAATCCCAATAATGATTTGGATTAAAATAGTATCTATTGTGGAACGATATTAAAACATAACTTCACCAAAGCCAGACATAGTGGCACACACCTGTAGTCCTAGCGACTCAGGAGGCTGAGGAAAAAGGATCATGAGTTCAAGGCCAGCCTCAGCAACTCAGCAATGCCCTAAGCAACTTAGCAAGATACTGTCTCAAAATAAAAAAAAAAAAAAAATGGAAAGAGCTGAGAATGTGGCTCAGTGGCTAAGTGCCCCCAGGTTCAATGCCCAGTATTGGGGTTACTGAATAAATAAATACATACGTACACAAATTTGCCTTGTGCGTGACTAGGTCCTAGGAATGGTGTCAGGCATCATGAAAAGAATATGACTTTCAGAAGCCTAAAGATAGAGGCCCAACGTCCCTCCACGGCCCCATCTGCACATAGGTAGTTCCAGTGACCACCACACATATTGCATGAGCACCACCAGGTGCTGAGTACTTTGCAGGAACTATTTCTTCTGATTCTTACAACATTCCTCTACGGTAACCAGTAATGTGATGCCCACTTTACAGATGAGAAAACAGAGGGTGTGGTGGGTTAAAGTAATTAGCCCAAGATCACAAAATTAGTAAGCACCAAAGCCAGGATTGAAACTCAGGTCCGTCTTACCCAAGAAGCATCAAAGGTGTGACCTTAATATGCCCTAAAATCTCTATCCTGGGGTCTTGTGAAACCACCCCTATTAATTCCTGAATAGTGACACTGACAGGTAAAGGGGGAAGCTACAATGCTTTATAGGAACTGTATATTTCTGAGTATGTAGTTTTTAAAAGACAATTTTAAGGCAAGCTAGTTAAGCCTCACTGTCACAGTGAAATCAGATACAACTTAATTTTATTTATTTACTCATTTATTTTTGTGGTGCTGGGGATTGAACCCAAAGCCTGGTACATGCTAGGCAAGTGCTCTACTACTGAGTTACATCCCCAGTCCCTCTAAGTATATCTTTACCTAAACTTGTTGAAATTAACTTGAGAACTTACGTGGATGGCTAAAACACAGATCTCTTTTTTTTAATACAATATTTTCAAAGCTCTAAGAGTGATAGTTTCGTGTGTGTGTGTGTGTGTGTGTGTGTGTGTGTGTGTTTTAGTCTGTATGGACTAAAGACTCATGAGAGAATTTCCTTTTACCTTCAAAAATTTGACATTGTTCCTCTCAACAATGAGTTACTGGCCTCCTTAAGCTTAATGTCTCAGGTAAACAGATGATTGATTTGATTTCCAAAAAAATATATGAATCAGAAAATAAAATGCTTCGGAGTTTAACTAACTGCTAAGATCTGCTAAAACGGCCTGGGAAATGTGGTAGTTAACAGAGATTACCTTTTCTGTCACAAAATTCAATCACAGCTGCACTCTCTTCAGGAAAACATTCAACACGGGCAATCCTTCCCCCTCCATTATCAGGATTTTCAAAGAAAAGTTGTAACTGGGAGACATTAATACCAGGTGGCAGGTTTTCGACCCTGATTGTTTTTGTGGCTTTCAGAAGTCTTGGGGAGACCTGAAGTTGTTGAATTGTATGGTGCCTGGTACAATCATTAACAAATTTTGTGGTATCTACAAAAGAAAAAAATGGTCAGAAAATTATTATTTTATCTCTACCTTATATAGAAGATGGCTATTAATTGAGATAAGAGGGAGAGTTAAGTACTGCATTGTTAGACAAGATTTTAATACCTACTGAGAATTTACTTGTCTAAAACTGCCTGTCTCTGAACAATGATGCACACATGAATGTCTTACCTGGTTTTACTGCTACTGAGTTGTGTCCCTGTGTCTAGTCACTGCCCTAGCCAACCCGACTGAGGTTCTCTCTATAACACCATCACTTCATTTCACTCCTTTCTCAGTCCTTCAATGGCTCCCCGGTACCTGCAGGTAAGAGTTCATTCTCCTCAACCCTGCTAACGATGCCCTTGGCTATTTGACTCCAGACTAATTTCCAAGCATCGCCTTTGGCTAATCTCTTTCATTCATTTTATTTTACATGTTACCACCCCCAAACAGTCATTATTTTTTAAATTTTCCTTCTCTTTTGCTTTTGTGTATATAATTTCCTGTGTCTGGAATACCAGCTCCAATCTTTGGTTTTTGTTTTTTATAATGCTGGGGACTGAACCCAGGGTCCCATGCATGCTAGGCATGTATTCTACCACTGAGTTATACCCCCAGCCCTTTTCTCCAATTTATTTTTCCTTTAAATCTTGGTCCTATTTATCCTTTAAGACTAAGCCTAAGTATCGCTTTCAAATTAATAAGTATTGATGGTGGGCCTGTGATATGCCTAGCACTATTCTAGAATCTAAGAATACAGAGATGACCAAAAATCCTTGCCAGTTCACCATCCAGGAGTACTTCATACGTGCTAGGCAAGCACTCTGCCACTGAGCTACAGTCCCAGCCCCATGACCTATGCTCTGGAAGATCTCATCTTTCCTGTGGCCCTTCCCCCTCTCCCAGTCTCTCTCCCTCCCCTGCTCTCTCCCCTTCCTGGCCACCATGAACAGAGCAGTGTTCTTTTCCACACACTTCCATCATGATGTCCTATCAAACCTTTGGCCCAGAGCAATGGAGTAGGACCATCGTGGACTAAACCTCTGAAACCATGAGCCAAAATAAACTTTTTTCTCCTCTAAGTTGTTCTTGTTTGGGTATTTTGATCCTTGTAACAAAAATCTGACAAACACATATGGTAAAATGGATAATAGAACAGACTGGAGAGGTAGGCTACCTGGGTTCAAATCCAGGTCTCCCATTTATAGCACCTTTGTGCCTTTGTCTCCCCAGCTGTATATTGGGTGATAATAAGAGTAATCTCACAAAGTTGTTGAAAGGAAAAAAAGTCAATTAAGACATGTAAAGGGCTTAGCATAGTACCTAACTTACAGTAAGCACCATGTGTTTATTACCTTCTAGCAAATTCAGTTTGGTAACAGATATAAACTTTTCTTAACAAGATAACCCATGTAAAAATGCTGACTCCTTTACTTGAAATCATTTTAGTAACCTTTAGACTTCTATTTCTCTCTCTCTCTCTCTTTCTCTCTCTCTCTCTCTCTCTCTCTCTCACACACACACACACACACACGAACTCAAATATACAAGAATTCAGTTTCAAAATCAATTTGCTTCTCTTAAAAAAAAAAAAAAAAAGCACCTGTATTATCTTGGAGTCCTCTTTTACCAGTTACTAGGAAGACTCAAAATTTCATAGAGATTCCATTAACTGGGTGTCCCAAATCCCCAAATGTGGTACAAAAAAGGTTGATGTCACTAGAGCTCACCTATAGGTCTTTGAAAGGTAACCACAGCAACGTCAAAATCTCGTATTATTTCCACCTGAAAATCATCACTGGGCACGTCACTTATGTTCTCCACTAACAAGATTAGCATCATTTCAGTCACATGTGCTGGAAGATTTTCAAATGCCACCAAACAGGGAACGTTTTCAGATTTTGTGGGGATAGCTTCCAATTTTTCTGATGAACTCTTGAGAGACAACTTTGTATCCAGTTCTTCTGACACATCTGATTTTAGGGAGGCAAACAGAGGTATGAGATAATATATTTACCTGCCATGGTCTTAGCAAAGTAAATTATCATAAAACATGTCATTTTCTCCCCCAATCTCTTTACTAACTCAACTAAAAACAGGTCCTGGATAGTGTTTTGCTTCATTTAATTAAAAATAAAATATAGTATTTGACCATCTAATACTACTATCCAAAAATAATTTAAACTCAATTGTATTATACCTTTTTCTGCCTCATTTCTATGAGGAACCTACTTTATCCTTTATAGCACCTGACATATATTTCTAACATAGGACTACCTTATAGTTATTGAACTAAGCTTCCCAAAAGCAAACACATGTTTATTCACCCTAGTATTGCTGGCACAATGTATATAGTTTAGGCCCAGCAAATGTTTGCAGAACTGGAGATCTACTGCTTGGTTCACTAGAGGAAAACAAGAATATCTGATAATGCACATAAATTCATATTAAAAAAATAGCTTAAAATTAAATAACAACATAACTTAAGATTAAATGAAATAAATATGACCAACCAGAAAGATTACTGGGCTAGAGCAAGGCTCTATGTGTTCCATCCTGGACTACGACTCTTCAGCCATGTAACCCTGGGTCAGTCTCTTAGTTATAAAATGAGAACGGTAGACTAAGTGAACTGAACAAGAAAGAGTCTTCCCAGTAGTATAGTTTTATAACCCCATGACTATTAGAAGCTTCATCACAAGAGAAGCTTGGTTAACTGACAAATAAAGAGCATCAGGAACATTTCAGGAGTCCAAGAATTAAATAAAGGGACTGGGGTGCATGGAAAGGCTTGAGGGAAGAAGAGGAAGCTGAGCAGGTCTTAGAGGAGTACAGAGAATTAGGTAAGAAAGTCAGGTAGAGGGTGTGCGAGCAACAGAAGCACAGACCTGTGACTGACTGAAACCATTTGGAAGATGGTCTGTATGGTTGAATGACCATGTGTGGTTCCATAGGGAGCATTTTAAAGAGATGTAAGAAACAAGACCAGAGAGGTGGGCTAGATCCAGAATGTGGTCTGGACTTTATCTTGTAGTTGATAAAAGTGAATCATGGAAGGTTTCTGAGAAAAAGACAAGAGGATATCTAAAAATAGTGCAGAGGGTTGATCAGTTATAAGGAAAAAGGGTGTCACAAACAGAGCAACTGAGCTGCGAGCTCCTGCCACGTTGGATTTGTGAGGTAATAAGAGGGGCCTGTGGTGAGAGGATTGCTGAGGAAGACTCTTCAAAAATTAATAAGGCTCTGTGAATAACATATGTGGAAGGTTTAAGAGAGATGCCTGAAGTTTCTAGTAGGTGAGGAGCAAACTGTATATTTTAATAAAAATAAGGAATTCAGAAAAGATATTGGTTTGGGAGGAAGCAGAAACAGGTGGCTTCAGACACGTTGGGTCTGACTTCAGAAGGAAGGTCGAACCGAAGGTCTGAAGTTTAGAAGAGACTCCATACTTGAGATACTGACTTGAAAATTCCAGAATTTGAAAACCACACGTGATCAGTATTTCTCTGTTCCTGTCTCTTCTCCAGGATCTTCCAGTTGCTGGTTTCTACCTTTCCGACCCAGTCCAGCTGGAACTGAACACAGGCTCAATATTCACATCCCACAATTCTGGTGTGTGCCTTTTCCTGAGCTCTCAGCTCCTCAACTTTCTGCATTGACTTTCAGGCATGTGTTATTTGCATTCCTGGGGCAGTATCCTCTGCTTTCCCTGTCCTTGAGATTTTGGATCTGTTAGGTAACCACTCTCCACCCACATTTTGCTCAGTTCTGAAACCATCTATCCCATTCCAATTCATTTCAAAAGTCCTAGCCTTTTGGCTGTCATCAGAATTCAGTATGGATCAACCACTCATCTGAGGACTTCTGCATCTCTTCAAAGAGCCAACTAAAGGATTTGTTGAAGACCACCTGACTTCCTAGTTGGTCACTACCCTTAGAGTCTGGGTCAGGTAAAAAAAGATTAGAAAATGGTTCTAACATCTCCAGAACAATGAAAAATCCATTGGTGGAGAAACGCTGGATGGCTCTTCCTGAGGATACACCTAGGGTGCTAGGTGAATTTGAAATAGCACTAACATTGCAATCAGTTAACACAGAGTGAGGTTAAAATATATGAAACTACCAGAAACATAAAGTTGATTAAATTTTAGATCTAGGAACATAGTATGAGTGTAAATACACCAATAAAAAGTCACTTACAGGTCTAAAATAGAGCTTGGGAATACAGCACTTAAGACATCTTCCAAAAAAATGATAAGAATTTAAGGCGTCACAATAATAAACATCAGAAGTTGATGAGTCAATTCCAGATCAGAAGGATGGAAAGCAGGAATTAATCTGAACACATAAAAGTTTCCTATCTTGTAAGAATCTTGAGCTTATTAAGAAAAGCACACTCAAGCCAGGCTTGGTGGCACATGCCTATAATCCCAGCTACTCAGGAGGCTGAGGCAGGAGGATCTCAAGTTTGAGGCCAGCCTCAGCAACTTGTGAGACCCTGTCTCAAAATAAAACAATTTAAGAAGAGCTGTGGATGTGGCTCAGTGGGAAAGCACCCCTGATGCCCATTAATAGATGAATGGATTAAGAAAATGTAGTACATATACCCAATGGAGTTTTTCTCGACTGTAAAGAAGAGATAAAATAAAAAAGAATGAAATCATGGCATTTGAAAAGAATTATTTGATGGAAATGAAGAACATTGTGCTAAGTGAAATAAACCAGACTCAGAAAATAAAGGGTCAGACATTTTCTCTCATATGTGGAAGCTAGAGCAAAAAGGAAGAAAAATGGGGGTGGGGGTCAGATATAAAGATACAGGGAAGATCCATGGACTAGAAGGAGATGGAAAGAAAGGGGGAAAGGACAGGGAAGGGGAAGAAATGTGGGTGGATGAATTTAACAAAACCACGCTATGTGCATATATAAATATACCACGATGAACTCTATCAGTATGTATATGTATAAAGTGTCAATCAAAAGTAAATAAATAGCCAAGCATGGTGGTGCACACCTGTAATCTCAATGACTTGGGAGGCTGAGACAGGATTATCGCGAGTTCAAAGCCAGTCTCGGCAACTTAGTGAGGCCTTAAGCAACTCAGAGAGACCCCGTCTCTACATAAAATATAAAAAAGGGATGGGGATGTGGCTTGGTGGTTAGTGACCCTGGTTTCAATCCCTGGTACCAAAAAAAAAAAAAAAAAAAAAATTTCAATAAATAAGCCAGAGGAAGGAAGATCAGTAGAACACAGGAAAGAAAATAGGGAGAGGCAGGAGGAGACAGAAAGAAGGGGCACTGGGGACTGAATGGAGTAAATCAAATTCCATGCATGTATGGTTTTGTCAAAATGAACCCAACTACTATGTATAACTACAATGTGAAGAAGGAGTGGGAGGAGAAAAAAGAGGAGGAAGAGGTAGAAGAAGAGGAGGAGAAGGAGGGAAGAAGGAGAAGGAGGGAGGAGGAGGAGGGGAGAGGAGGAGGAGGAGGAGGAGGAGGAGGAGGAGGAAAAGGAAGAGTCCCTAAATGCCTTATTTAATGGAAGTAAAACTTCTTGGTGAATGTCAGAGTTATATCAATTGAGACTTTACCTGGTTCTTTGACATCTTTGGTCTTGGATTCCTGAAACCCAAACAATAAAATAGCATTAATGTATTACTAATAATTTCTTTACATTAAGAAAATGTCATTGCATGCCGTGGTGCCTCCTGTAATCACAGCTACTGAGGAGGTTGAGGCAGGAAATCACAAGTTGGAGACCAGCCCAGGTGACTTAGCAAGACCCTATTTCAAAACAAAATGAAAAGGCTAGAGATGCAGTTTGGTGCTTGCCTAGCATGTGTGAGGCCCCTTTATTTGATCCCAGAACTATAAAAATAAATAAATAAATAAATAAATAAATAAATAAATAAATAAATAAATAAATAAACGTCCCTGGGACCAGCTGGAGATGTAAGGTACATAGAAATGATAAAAAGCTCTATTAGTGGAGTTCTCGAAGCATCTGGGGCCACATGTTGTAGCAGATCCCCTTGCTAGTCACGATAATCATTGGTAAAAACAAGATACAGAGAGCAGATTCCCCAATTCACACTATGTTTGGGATACAGGGTAAGACCTAAGTCAGGGAAACAGCTTAGCTCATGATTGCTTCTTTCCATCTAGAATTTATTGAATGTTTACTATATAACAAGCACTGTGCTGGGTGCTTCATAGAACTCATCTCAACCCTCACAATAATCATTTGACAATTGAGGAAACAGTCTCTGTAGTATGATCGGTCACTGTTCCCTCAAAATGATGTTTAAAAAACAAAACAAAATAGCAAGTTTCAAGTCAGAAAGAAGACAAAACAAAACAATTTAAAACTTTATATCTGAAACTGACATTAGTCTACCCTCTGGTTCTTAATTTTCCAAAAGTGTCTAACATCAACACAGAGTGCTTCATCCTCACTATTTCAGACCACGTTATCTCCACACTCGTCCCCTCCACATTTATGAGCTGCTGTTCTCACTCCAGTTTGGTTGACACTTCTCATTCCACTGTATTTTCTTCCCACACACTGTGGAACGACCTCCAGATCCCTTTGAACTTCTTGGGTTTACTTACGTTTGCTGAAACTTTCCCCTTAGAGACTGGGGCTTCATCTGAGGCTGTGGGCAACCGGACAGTTAACTTGAATGTTCCTTTTCCTGGCCATTCTAACTCATGATTCTTTTTCTTCAGAACATTTTGCCGAACTAAAGCATCCACAAAAAAAAAAAAAAAAAAAAAAAAAAAAGACAAGCACTCTTTATTTGCATAATTATATAATTATACCATCATTTCTATGAGCTTCATCATCAGTCATTAGCATGGCCAGTTTCTCAAGAAAGACTATGAGTAGCAAAAAGAACAAAAGTTTAGTAAGCAGACATGGATTTTAATTACATCTTTAAACATAGCTCAATATTTAGCTATAGTTTGGATCTGGAGTGTCTCCCAAGAGCCCAAGTATTAAAGGCTTAGTTACCAGCCCATGATGTTAATAGGAGGTGGCAGAACCTTAAGAGGTAAGGCCTAACATCATAATAAATGGAGGAAGACTGAAAGCATCTCCTCTAAAAACAGGAACAAGACAAGATGCCCGCTCTCACCACTCCTATTCAACACAGTCCTTGGAATTCTAACTGGAGCAATCAGGCAAGAGAAGGAAATTAAAGAGATACAAATAGGAAAAGAGCTCAAATTTTCTCTGTTTGCTGACAACATGATCCTATATTTAGAAGACCCAAAAAACTCCGCCAGAAGACTTCTAGAACTGACTAACAAATTTATTAAAGTAGCAGAATACAAAATCAACGTGAATAAATCAATTGCTTTTCTATACTCCAATAATGAATCGACTGAAAAAGAAATTAGGAACTATTTCCTTCACAACAACCTTAAAAATATATAAAATGCTTAGGAATTAATCTAAGAAGGAGATAAAGGACCTGTACAATGAAAACTATAGAACACTGATGAAAGAAACTGAAGAAGACCTCAGAAGATGTAAAGCTTTCCCATGTTATTGGATGGGCAGAATTAATATTGTCAAAATGACCACATTACAAAAAATGTTATACAGATTCAATGCAGTCCCCATCAAAATACCAATGACATGCTTCACAGAACTAGGAAAAAGAATTCTAAAATTAATTTGGGAAAAACAAGAAACCCAGAATAACCAAAGCAATCCTGAACCAAAAGAATGATTCTGGAGGCATCATAATATTGGACCTCAAATTATACAGTTATAGTAACAAAAATGGCATAATACAAAACAGGCATGAAAAACAATGAAATAGAATAGAATACAAAAATACAAATCCACATTAGTACACTTATCTGATACTAGACAAAGAATCCAAAAAACATGTTTGGAGAAAAGACAGCCTTTTTAACAAATGGTGCTGGGAAAACTGGAAATCCATATTGAAAAGTGAAAAGACAGGCTGGGGATATAGCTCAGTTGGTAGAGTGCTTGCCTCACAAGCACAAGGCCCTGGGTTCAAATCCCCAGCACCACACACACACACACAAAGTGAAAAGACACCCAGACAAACCACTCCGGACACCGGAACTCACACAAGAGGTTTTATTAGGCAGACAAACTGTCTGCCCTGAAGGGAGAAAGAGAGAGAGAGCGGGGTAGGGGAGCTTCGCTTAAGTCGCTGAATTTCCCGGGCTAAGGACGATGGGGCCAATCGCTGAGCAGTTAAAATTCCTCGCCAGGGATTAAGCCAATGGATGCCAGAGCACAAGCTGACAAGTGGACCAATGGCCGGCTAGGATGGTAGATTGACAGCAGGGGTGCTGTCATGCCTCCTTGCCTTTCCCTGCAGGCAAGTCCTGTGCCCAACCGCCCAGGAAGGACCCCCACGAGGTCATAGGGTGCGCTGGTGGTAGGTAGCCCAAGGCCCCAGGCCAGAGCCGGACTGCAGGGCAAACCCAGCTCCCGCCTGCTGCTTTACACCCGGCAGGTTCACGTGGGCAGAGCGCTTCGTCTGCAGATGCGGACCTGCCATGTTGTGTCTGACCACCGGGCAGCCCACCGAGCGCTACACATATGTAGAATAATGAAACTAGATCCTTATCTCTCCCCCCTCACAAAAATCAACTCAAAGTGAATCAAAGGTCTAGGAATCAGACCAGAAACTCTGCAACTGCTAGAAAAAAATTTAGGCCCAACATGTCAGCACAGCAACTAACTTCTTAACAAGACTCCTAAAGTATAAGAAATAAGACCAAGAATCAGTAAGTGGGATGCCATCAAATTAAAAATTAAAAAGTATCTGCATAGCAAAGGAAAAAACACAAACATGAAGAGAGAGCCTAGAGAATGGGAGATCTTTGCCACATGCTCCTCAGATAGAACATTAATAGCCAGAATATATAATGACCTCAAAACACCACCAAAAGAAAAAAAAAAAAAAAAACCCAATTAATAAGTGGGCAAAAGAACTCAACAGACACTTCTCAAAAGAAGAAACACGCAGTTGGGAATGTGGCTCAGTGGTAGATTGTCTTCCTAGCATGCATAGGCCTGGGTTTGATCCTCAGTACCACGAAATAATAAATAAACAGTAAAATAAGTAAATAAATAAATAAGAAACAAAAATGGCCAACAGACATATGAAAAAAAGTTTAACATTTCTAATAATTAGGGAAATGCAAATCAAAAGTACATTGAGGGGCTGGGATTTTTATGTGGTTCCATCCTCAGCACTACATAAAAATAAATAAATAAATAAATATATTGTGTCCATCTACAACTAAAAATATACTTTTAAAAAATTACATTGAGATTTCATCTCACTTCAGTCAGAGTGGCAGTTATCAAGAATACAAATAATAATAAGTGTTGGTGAGGAAATAGGAGAAAAAGTATATACATACATTGTTGGTGGAACTGCAAATTAGTGCAACCACTCTGGAGAGCAGTATGGAGGGTCCTCAAAAAACTAGGAATGGAACCACCATATGACCCTGCTATCCCACTCGTTAGTATACATCCAAAAGATCTAAAATCAGGGCTGGGGATGTGGCCCAGCAGTGAGTGCTTGCCTAGCCTGTGTGAGGCACTGGGTTCAATTCTCAGCACCACATAAATATGAATAAATAAAATAAAGGCATTCTGTCCATCTACAACTAAAAAGTTTTTAAAAATCTAAAATCAGCACACTATAGGTGAAAAGTCACATCAATGTTTACAGCAGCACAATTTGCAATAGCCAACCTAGATGCCCTTCAACAGATGAATGGATAAAGAAAATGTGGTATATATACAAAATGGAGTCTTACTCAGCCATAAAGAAGAATGAAATTATTGCATTTTCTGGTACATGGATGGAAATGGAGAATACTGTTATGCTAAGTGAAATAAGTCAGACCCCCAAAGTCAAAGGTCAAATGTTATCTCTGATATGAGGAAGTTAGTACAAAATAAGAAGGGGAGAGAAAGAGAGAGAGGAGAGAGAGAAAGAGACAAAGGGGGGCAGAGAAAGGGAAAGGGAAGGAAAGGAAAAAGTGGGGCATCAAATAGATCAGTGGAGTAGACAAAGAGGATTGAGGGGTAGGAAGACAGGCTGGGGATATAGCTCAAATTCCATCAAAATAGATCAGTGGAGTAGACAAAGAGGATTGAGGGGTAGGAAGGGCAGGATAAGGGAAGAACAGTAGAATGAATCTGGTCTAACTTTCCTATGTAAATATGATTATACCATAGTGAACCCATCATTATGTATATCCACAAGACACTAATTTAAAAAAAAACAACTATAAGTAAAAACTAAATAAATAAATAAAAATTTAAAAAGAAGTAAGGCCTGGTAGGAAGAGGTTTGGTCATTGGGGAAATGTCCTTGAAGGGGATATTGGGACCTCCCCTTCTTCCTCCTCTTTTTTTCACTTTCAGCCAGGAGGTAAGGGTTTCCTCTGCCAAGCACTCTGACCATGATGACTTGCCATGGGCCCAAAAGCAACAGGTCAACTAAAACCTCCAAAACTGTGAGTCAAAATAAACCTTTCTCTTTTTAAGTTGATTATCTCAGGTATTTTGTCATAGTAATAAAAAGCTGACTACACATTTAACATGTTTTTTAAAAAGACTTACTTACAAAGTCTGTCTTCTTACTTACGAATAAGGTTAATAAAGATTGTTTTATACAAGTGTTGGGTGGATTAAATGGAAAAAAAATTATAAAGAACTGAGTAAAATACCTGACACCCTGTAGGCACTCAAAGAAGTAGCACATTCATTCTACACAGGGATGAACTAATTAAAGCACTCCAGGTGGAGACCAGGGCAGACTGGGTGCTGGAATGTGGCATGAAAGAAAATCATTTTTAGAAGGTGACTCAGGTGGTCATGAGAAGAATTAGAGCCCAGTTAGAAAGTCCTTTCGACCTATTCCTTAGCCTGTAATGATAAGGGTCTTACAGCTGATAGTAAAAGGAGTAGACAAAAAGGGATAGAAGTGCCAGGCACACTGGCACACACATGTAATCCCATCTATTTGGGAGGCTGAGGCACAAGTTCAAGGTCAGTCTGGGCAACTTAGTAAGAGCCCCGTCTCAAAAGAAAATAAAAAGGGCTGGGAGTATAACTCAGTGCTAGAGTGCTTGTGCTTGTCTAGCATGTGAGACCCTGGGTTCCACCCCCAATAAATACCACACCCAAAAAAAAAGAAAGGAAAGGAAGGAAGGAAGGAGAAAGAAGAAGGAGGAGGGGAAGAAGGGGAAGGAAAAGGAGAAATGGGAGAGATTGTTCAAAAAACAAATAAAAAGAATTAGCACACCAGGCAGCTGTCGATAGCAAACAAACTGAACAGTGGATATAAAAGTCCAAAGACCTAGATTAGACTTCCAGTTCTGCTATGAAATAGCTGAGTGGCTATAAGGAAATACCTTCTCTGGAGCCTTACTTTGCCTCTGTTTATATAAGTCATACTTATCAGGAGCATTCAGAGAGAGAAAAGGAAAATTAGTGAGGAAAATCAGTGTCTTTTACCATGGAGAACAGAGAAAGGTGAGTTTAAAGAAGTGGGTGTGGTCAACATCAGCAGACAGTGCAAAGAGGTCAGGAAGAAGGGGACCTTTGAGAGTGCAGGGCTGCAGCTCTGGCATGAATGCGGGGTCACCATATCCTGCTCTTATGTGGCTGGCCTGAGGAGGTAAGACTCTTTCATAAAGAGGGGCACCACAGCTTTCCTACCTCAGACAGCTGTGAAGCCGGTGGGCCAAGTGGGGCCTCACCTGGATGTCCACTCAGAAACAGGCCTCAGAACACTCCAACTTTACTTTTTATGAGGTCAGATATTTTCACATGGACTCTTAAAGGGCTGGACTAAGCTGGAGTGAGGACTGAGAACTAGATGTGACCCCGGAAACCCAATAGTAGGCTGTTATTAGCATCATGCACTCTGTGTCGCGTTACTGTTATTACTTTCTGGACTTTAAGAAAATCCTCTTCAGGCACCTAACTGTGCCAGCCTCTTCTCAGGTTGTGTGCAATATGTATGAACAAAGGACTTCAGGATGCAGTGGTGGTATTATTAGTAGGTGAACTCAAAAAGGACAGGGTGAACTGGGAGGAAAAAGAGTAGATACTCTGATGTCCAGATCCTTTACATATGTGGACAGTCTTCCTCATGAACCAACCTCAAGTCATTTATGATTAATTTTATTTAAGAAGATTAATTCTCTTATCCCAAGGTATCTGAATAATCAGGAGTCAAATTATGACCAGAAAGTATGATAAAATGAACACATTTTATCTTTAACTGGGTGAGGTGGTATGCACCTGTAATACCAGCTACTCAGAAGGCTGAGGCAGGAGGATAGCAAGTTTGAGGTCAGTCTGGGCAACTTAGCAAAATAAAATTAAAAAGACTGGGAGTGTGGCCCAGTGGTAGACCACCCCTGGGTTCTATCCCCCACACCACGCACACGCAAAAAAGTACACGTCTAAAATGTTGTTAAGAATGTTATAAGTCAGGGACTGGGGGTGTAGCTCAATGATAGAATACTTGTCTAACATGCACAGTGCCCTGGGTTTAATTTCTAGCACGGAAAAAAAAAAGATTATAAACCAATTTATACTCAACTTTTCAGAAATCCAGTTAACTATATAAAAGCAAGATACAGCTTCCTATTCATTCTTATTTGCTATACACTAATTACTACAGGAAAATGTTGGTAGGCTCACTGGTACTATTTGGTTTTACAGAATTACATGAATAAAGCCTTGTCATACTGTGGACTATGCTTGCTGAAGTCTTTTCCTGTGTGGAGGGTAGAGGGTGGAGTGTGGAGAGGGGGAGGTGAGGGTAACCTCTGCCCAAAGAAATCAAATCTCCTAGAACTGCAAGGGCGGGTAGGCCATTCATTCTCTGCACATTCCTGATGACCTGATACCGGGAAAGTGGATTTTCAAGAAGGAAACTAAAACTGAAGAGGGTTTTTCCACCCTTGAGAATGTAGACTATAAACAGTTTTGAGTCATCTGACTGGAGGAAGATCAAAGGAGACACTAGAGCAGCCTGTGGTAGAGACACAGGGGCAGTGGACTGGGTTCTGTGGTGGACAGAAACCAAGCAGGGAGGCTGAGATCCTTTGAGGGATAGAATTGAATTACTTTATCAATACTAAATGACATTTTGTGCTCTTGGTATTCTTCTGCTGCTGATATTTTGTTTAATTATTTCCATTTTGGTTCACTTGGGGTTATCAACAAACAACAACAGAGATTCTCAGATTTTAACACCTCAGAATCACCAGGGGGCAGATTAACATGCTGAGTGCCACCGGTCCTACCCTCACTGTACCCAAACCTCTAGAACAGAACTGGAAATGTGCCAGAGCAACCTGCTCTCCAGGGTACTTGGATGCAGGTGGTCTGGGCCCCCACATGAGAGCTACTCCTGAGGATGGAGGATTCTAAAAGAAGAAAAAAATCCTGAAATAGCAAAGTTGACAGTAGGAATCAAAGTGGGAAAATCCTCTAGGGAAAGGGAAAGGGAAATGGCTCCACAGCTGCTCTTCTGGGCACTCCCTGGTGAAATTAGCCCTTGGCAGACACTGTACTTTGATTTCCATGAAGCAGCTGAGTCAAGCAGGTCTCTTGTTCTCTTCCATTCTCAATTTCTTCAAACTTATCTGACTGCCCTTCCCTTTCTGTTCCATTTCTTTCCATTTTGAACCCCAGCTGGAACGTTCCATTGGTCCAATTGCATGGCCTCCTAAGACTCCTTGCCTCTTCTCTGGCCCAAATGCTTCTCCAAATTCAGCACAAGAAAGCAGGATCAGGGACTGTCTACATCCTGAAAGGTCACTGCCAGTCTCTAAGATCCCAGTGGACAAGGCGCACTTGAACTTCCTATTACAGAACCGGTAGGCACCTGAGCAAGCCAAGATCCGGGAACTCTTGACCTCCCTTCCTAAATAGGAACAAGGGTGGGGAGGTGGGGAGAACTCAGCCCATTGGCTTTTAGAGCGACCTCTCTCTCAAAGCTCCAAAATCCTAAACCACAATAGCCTCATCCACCCTCTCAATCTGAGGCCAATCCGGAGATTTAGGAAAGAGGCAACAGTAGGCCTTCCACAGAAGTACACAGTGTGTTGATCAACAGCATTGTTGCCTTCCCCTCCAGCATGCCCACCCTAGGGAAGGTTCTATACGTATTTACACCCAGACCTTGTGACTTTAGGCAGCGCCACTGCCCCTCTCCCAAGTGACCCTCGAACCACTGGGAATCTCCATTACCCAGGAAGAATCTCTGTGACTCTTCGCGTTTCTTAATCCTTTTCCTTACCCGCCTAAATAACAACAGGGGAAGGCAGAAAGGGTTGGAAAAGGAGAAAGACTCATTTGCACGGTTCCGCGGCCACCAACAGGCCGCTCTGGCAAGCCCCTGGAAGAGCAGCGCGCAGAGGAACCGAAGCGCGCACACCGCTGCTGCAGGAGCGGGGCGGATCCTCCCCCGCCTACCTCTGCCCCCAGTTTCCCCAGAAGCGCGAGCCGGGTGGCGCCCTCCGCACCCAGCCCCCTCGCGCCCCTCACCGTCGTTGGGGAAGAAGAGCACCAGGAAGCGGGGCGGGCTCCCGGACTCCTGGCGGACCTCGCATTCTCCGCCGCCCGATCTCTTCGGGCTCTGGAAGTACATCTGCAACTTGGTGCTCAAGTTCTTCGGAGGGTCGGGGCCCCAGGACCCCTCCACCAGCAGCGGGAAGGAGCGGGACTCAGCCATCCCGGGCTCCGCTCCTCCAGACTGCCCGGGCCGTCCAGACTCCGAGAAGTCAACTTTGCCTCTTTCGCTTTCGTTTCCCGGAAAACCCCTCCCGGCCCTTAGTTTCTGTCTTCAAATGAGCTGCCCCAGGACTGGAGTAGTTACCCCACCCCAGTCCCTCGCATTCTCCTCTGGCCCATAGCAAGACAATTAACCCTTTGGGGCTGCAGTTCCTCCTCCAGACATCTGGCCCCGCTCCACCTGTGTATAGCGGTCTTCAGCGCTCAGGCCCGCCTGCCACTCTGGCAAACCACAGCTGCTATCTGTAGCCCTGGGTCACTAGACCTTGAACAAACACAATGGTAGTTTATTTTCTGCTGTAAGCCGACATTTTACAGGAGAAGAAAATGGCTCACAAACTGTGATCCTCTCAGGACGTTTGCTGTCCATTTTGGGACTACTTTCAAGGATCAATGTATTATCAGAACTTTCCCTTACTTCCCTTCTTTTGAGGTTTTTTTTTTTTTTTTTTTTTTTTTTTTTTTTTTTTTTTTCATGCCCTGTTAATACTATGCATCTAGAAACGTGGGAGAAACGATAGACATCTCCCCATTTTTGTGGAACATTTACTAGGTGTCCTGTACTGGGGATGGATTCAACACCCCTGCCCTCACTAAACCAAGCAACTTTGGGGAACGCAGCAGTTATGAGGCAATGGAGTGAGCGCTCTGGAAAGGAACACACAGTTGCTCCTGAAACAAATGAGAAGGGGCTCTTAGTCCCGGTGTGGGGAAGCAGGGAGGATTTTTTGGGAGTTGGCATGTAGCCTGAGGTCTATGAATGATCAAGGAATAATCTGAGAGGATTGAGAAGGGGACAGGGTTTCTGTTGCGTGATTTACTCATGCTGAATCACTCTGCTGTGTGGTGGCTAGAGGGGAGGCAGGGAGGTCAGCCAAGAGGCTTCTAAAGTGCCTGTGGTGAGAGAGGATGCTGGCAGAGGAGGACAAAGAACTGATAAGATTCTAAAATGATATTGAAGGCAGTACAAGCTGAAGGATGTAAGTGCAGAGAGAAGGAAAATCTCAAAAATTATTTCAGGGGCATCCATAGATGACCTGAGCAAGTGACTGAATAATAGTTGCATCTACTACATGAACAGACTGTGGGGTGCCAGAGAGGTGAGAGAGAGACTGGGAATGTGTGCATCCTTGACTCACAATAAAAAGAGTGATCGTCAGAGGGAAGCGTCATCATTCCAGTGCTGAGGATTGGTAGGATCCCGCCAGTGTCCGTTGACCTGTTGGGGACCTGACAACCTTGTCTCCTGGGGAGAAGAGACAGAAGGGAGGTGGCAACAACCTGAGGACTGAACAGAAGGGAAGGAATCAGGGGCAGGGAGTATAGCCAGCTCTTTCCAGAAGTGCAACTGTGAAGGTAAAGGAAATCGGGAAATCGGATTGGAGGATCAGGGAATTGTTATTTTATTCCCTGGCGTTGGTTATTTTTAAGAAAGAAAAGCTTAGACGTGAGTAAATAGTGACATCAGTTTTAGGAGTGGGACTCTTTTTCCAGGGCACCAGTAGCAAGGTGGAGACAGAGTGCAGCAGCAGGTCATTCTGAGTGGTGCTGATGGGAAGGTCTGGAGTTTTCACCTGACAGGTTGTTTCTCAGTGAATCGGGAGGTAAGGTCTCTGAGAGCCTGCCAAAATCAAAGCTGTTTTCCCAGCACGGATGGACCTTGCATATCGTATTCTAATCACAATGAGGTCAAATTTCAGAACAAAGAGAACCAGAGATATGCCAAAGAGTTTCCTGGACTTTTTATTCCTGATCTTTAATAATGCCTAGTAGTTTCTTAATATTTTTCTCTTGCCTTCCGCTTTCTACCTGCAGATGGCGCTCATCATCTGATTCAAACCACCCAGGACCTGGCAGGTGCCAGTGAGAAAGACCCAGCAGGGTGAATCACAATCCACAGCCATACAGTGATGACTCTCTCCCAGGGCATCTGTCATCTCTGTCTCACTCCAAACCACAACCAGATTTGGGTTTACGGAACTAGGCAAACTGTCTCCTTTTCCTCACATCATCACTTTATAAGAAATAGAGTGAAACCCTTATTTATAGTAGAAATTTTAGCTGACCATTTCTGGATCTTTCAAGGATTTATCAGCAATGTGTCTTGCCACTTGAAGTCTGCCTATCACTCCTGGGTGAACTGGGAAGGGGCCATAGGGATCAGGGTGGCAAGTCTTGAAACCAGGGAAAGAAAATTCTAGAAGGAACAAACTTGAGCATCATTAGACCCTGCAGTATTTTATTTTCTAAATTATTTTCATTCTTTTCACTTGAACCTTCCTGTAGTATGTTAATCCTCCCTCAGTTCTCTGTCTCCTTTGGTGGCTGCCTCCTGAAACTTTCTTCCAAGAAGCAAGTGTCCCCTCATGGCCAGGCGGGGCAGAGGCAGGTTGGCATTCTAACACCTTGAGTAGCCATGTTCACATCACTGTTCTTTGGTTCTTCTTCCACATCACATCCGCAGCTGCTATTAGTATAGCCCATGTCTGCATTTTGGGATTAAAACTCTTTTTGCCTACTTCATCTAAAGTCCCCTTTTAACTTCTCTACAAATGGAGAATATTGGAGGGAGAGCATGATGTGTAAATTTGGGACAGGGCTGTTTTTCCATCAGTCCTGAACTGGTGACTTGTGAGCACCTCGTTCCCCTCCCTCCACCTCACTGTTCTCCTCAATTTTTTTGCTGTTTCTCCAAAATAGGATATGGCCATAAGCCAAGGAAGACGCACTCCTAGGAGCTCTGCCCTCTGAGTGAGTCAGTCACACAATGCCTTACTCCCTAGGCCAAGTCTTCTTCAGGAGCTTTATCTTCTCCAAGCCTCTATAAGGCTGGTCTCCAACACCTCTCAATCCTGCCAGTACATTAATCCCAAGTGGTGTCTTTGTCCAAATAGAAGTAGTGTAGATTCATTAATATTACAGTTGGGTGGGAGGTAAAGGGTGGTTTCTACAGCAGAGTCCAGAGTAGACTTGATTTTGTCAAATTTGTGTAAGGTGAAGAGTAAAGCAGAATAAAGATTTGTAAATATATTTTACAGACTGCATTTTGATTCATTGTACACAAATGGAGTACAACTTTTCATTTCTATGATCGTACACAATGTAGATTCACACCATTCATGTAATCATACACATACATAGGAATAATAATGTCTGTCTCAGTCCACTATCTTTCCTTCCCCAACCCCTTCCCACCCCATTTTCCTCTACATCATCCAAAGTTCCTCCATTCTTCTCTTGTCCACCACCAGAATAAAGATTTTTTTCATAGTCATCCAATTAGATCATCATTTAATCAGACACACAGGATTAAATCTCAAGACAAGCATTAACTCTTGGAGCACAATCCAGATCATATTTAAAATGAAAAACATACAGCATTTTATTAACACATAATACCATGCAGAGTCTCCACCAGTGATATGCTATTAAATATTGAACAAATAGCTCTCTGGAAAAAAGTTTGCATATGTGTATATGTCTATTATGAATTTTACTGATATAATGATTTTATAGCACATAATTCATAAATAATAATAAGTATATAATACTTTATTGTAATTTCAAAATAGCACATCAGTTCTCAAAGAATGTTTGAAAGATTTTTGCCAAACTTACCTCTAACCAACCTATGGTTCCAATTGATGATTAAGTGTAATTCTGACAAAATTGTTGGTTGATACTTGCACTTACATTAATAGGTAAGATGAAGCTGTCTCTCCCTTTGGGGATAACCCACATTCTTCTTTGAATATGTGTTCCTTGCTTTATCCCTAAAGCTTCTCACTCTCAAGAGAGCTGGCATTCTCCCTCAAATATGTATTTCGTACTTAACCCCAGAAGACATCTCTCCCTTGAGATAGCCTGAATTCTCCTTTGAATATGTATCCGCTTTCCTAAATAAATCTGTTATGTCTCTGGAAAAAGTAGATAAGATGAAAATGAAATAATGAAGACATATATAAGAATTTTTTTTTAAAGTGGTTACCCATGGCCTTAAGTATACTAGGAAAGCTCTTTGCTACTGGGCTATACCCCCAGCCCTGTCAGGACTCTTACCATTGACATGACTCCTTCATCACTAAATTGGATGTTAGCTTTCAAATGCTGGAGGGATATTTCCTCCATTGTTCTTTTTACAATGTAATAGCTAGAGACACAATACAATTTTAAATAATCTGCCTTGTGAATATATTCTTCATCATTTTATGTAGTCTAGTTAATAAACCAGACAAGTAGTGCTTGCCAATTCCATGGTGTAAATATTTCCATTGTGGCTGATATTGAATACAGAGTTGAGGAGAGATAAACAGTAACACAAAATTATGCAATTCTTCTGCCTTACAGACACAATAGACATAAATAATGCAAGGACATACAGAGTAGTTAAATGTCAAATACTTAGAAAGTGTCTTGGTGCCCAAAGTTTTTTTTATTCAGGGATGGTCATGTAAGGACCTTCTGCCTAGCATATACCAAAATTTCAGACTCTGCAGAATTTAAGGTGTTCAGTTCAAACCATGTTGTACTAACAGTTTCAAGACTCTGAGAACCATACTTCTAATGATGAGGGAACTGAGGGAACCCTTCCTTAATCTAAGTTCATATGGCAACCAAGGGCAACTTGCAAAGGCCTGCTATGCTGACTCTCTTGTATGTACAAGTATGTTCTTATCAAGGCAATTGGATTGCAACACATTCTTGAAAGTCCCAACTTGGAAATATCATGTGGTCACCTGGAATCATAGGCTTTCTGTAACTAAATAAGCCATAGGGTTCAACAAAAGTTGCACACCCAAATCTGTTTTTATTAAATTCTGTGTCCTTACTAATTTTACTTTTTAAAAAGTAAACCCCAGTAGTCAGTGAGAGATGTTGTTAGATCCAAACCCAACCCAAAAAAGAAACAGAGAAATGCAGTTCATAGCCATTAACTAACATACATTCATAGACTTGGGTTGACCAAAACTTTGCCCAGAGTTCAGCCACATAGCTAGAAAATTAAGAATAATTCATGAGTTTATAAAATCATCACTAAAACTCCAGGGAGATTATGTCACTTTCTTTTTTTTTTTCTTTTTTGCAGTGCTAGGGATTGAACCCAGGGCCTTGTGCTTACAAGGCAAGTACTCTACCAACTGAGCTATCTCCCCAGCCCAATTATGTCACTTTCTTGAGTCTCCTTTTCTCACTGTTTGGTCAGTTCCATTTGAAACTCATGAACCTCTTTGGAATTTGTGCTCCAAAGTTTTCCTTAGAAACAAGATAGATAATCTGTACTCAGCTAAATGGTTTGATCACTTTTGAAGTATTCAACATAGCAGTGTGCCATGCAGAGTCCCCTTTATAGAGGGGGGTGTTAACTCAATTGCTGGAAGTGCTACCTGAAGGATTATGGAGAATAATATTCCTACAAGACAGCCCCACAGGAAAAATGGAGAGGCAGTGTGACTCAGGAGGAGGGAGGGAAATTAGTCAGACAGTAAACCTCTCCCAGTACATTTTTTCCCAGTAACAATGGGCCCTGAGGGAAAAAGCAAACTTTCATCCCTTCCTGGGTTCATTCCCAGCATCTCCACCAAAATCAAACATTTGCTGGGTCCCAACCACAATGGGTAAAGGAAGGAGGTGGATCCTGAAACCTGGACCCTGGACTTTTACCCTTTCCCAATGCAGGTGGGTACTGGAAGAAGAAAAGCAAATAGTGAAGCTTTGGATAACAATGAGTCCCAGAGGAAGGAAGATAAGAAGTGAACGAGTTCTGAGCTTTTCCCAGAGACAATGAGTTTCAAACTTTTTACAACTGCCTTCCTGACTTAAAATTTAACCTGCTCAACTAGGTCCCTGACTGCCTGAACAGCATGTCTGTGGTCTTCAATGATTAATTCACCTTCATTGCAAACTATAAAACTCAGATTCCTTCAGGAACCCATGGGCCATTTCCGTACCCAGAAAACGAGCCCTCCCATACCTGTCTGACTGACTTTGCTGCAGAATAAAAGAAAGCTTGCTGATCCATTTGAGGTCGGCTTCTGTCTTGGTTATTTGTATTTTCATTATGGTGCCAAAAACGTGTTGGTTATTTTTGCTGACACTATCTGCTCTCAGCCCCATCAGGGTTGTCTCAGCTACATAACCACTGGTCCGAGGTCACACCTCCCTGGGGTAGCCCCCATCCAAAGACTGATTCAGGTGGAAACATAAGGTTCAGCCCCTTCTGCCTCAAATGGGCCATTTTAGCATGTGAGCCCTATGGGATCAACTGCAGCTATTGTCAGGACTTCATTGTAGCTTCACCTTTTTGCCCAATTCTATTCTCTCCCCTCCACAGGTATTGACTTCCTAATAAACATCCTGCACATTACATATCATGTCACTGTCTGATACCTGGAGAAGACAACCTGAAACATAATTGGGTCTAACCTTTTAAAACATCTTTTAGTTGCCTGAGATGAGGGCAGGTCAGTGACTAGGAAGAGGTGCCATTTGTAAGCCCAAAAGGACAGGATGCAGACCTCGACAGATTCAGAGAAACCTTTATTCATTTGCGGACTTGGGCACCATCGGGGCTCATTTTCTGGATGCAAAAATGACCGTCAGTTACAGAGGGGATTTTGGTTTTATAGGGTAGGACTAATTTGCCACGGGGAATGTCAAACTTTAGGCCCCAGCATTGAGTATTTGCCCCTTTCCCACAGGGCCAATCATTATCAGAAAAGGATCTGCTGGGAGGTTAATCCTTGGCTAGTTTCCCCTCTCTCCTCCCAAGCCACACCTCTCTCCATTTTCCTTTGGGGCTTATCTTACAGGAATATTGTTTTCCATAACCCTTCACCATCTGCTCAATCAGTGTGTCTTTCACAGGCTAAAACTGAGCACCTTCCTGAAGAAATCAATAGTGTTCTTCCTCCTTGCTGTCTCAAGTTCAGGGTACTTGGATGTTTTATCTATCTTCTTTCACAAAGTACACTCTAAAAATCTTTGCTCTGTGGAAAAAACTTGGAAAATCTCTTCTGCTTCCATCAGTAAGTGATATGCCTGAATTAAAATAAATTAAATTCTCTATCCTACATATCAATTTCTTCCTTAAATCCCCTAATCTGTCAGTGGCACGAACATAAAGAAATTTCAGTAAAAATGACTTCCTTTTTATACCACGTCATGATCTAACTTTTAAAAATTCTTAATATGTTGTGAGTGAGTAGATTATGTCAGTTATCTTTTCTGTTTAACATCCCTCCTCAAAATTTGGTGGTATCAAACAATTACAATTGCTTATTTGTTGGGGGCTATGCCATGCGGACTCACCAAGATGGCGCCTGGCAGCCAGCCCAAAGTTGTTTTGGTCACATCGGCAGTGAGGAGGTTGATTAACATAAGCACACCCAGGTGATTTATCATTGGCCGTGTTCAATTAAGTCCACGCACACAACATGTGCACAAGTGTTCCCAAGTGCTCCTGATTGTGCTGCTCGTTTTGACCTTTGCCATGATTGGGCAGCTAGCTCCTGGCCTAATCTTTACATAATTGGCGTCAGCCCTACCCTTCACCTCCTGGAGGGGATATAAGCCGGCTCTCCTCGCGGGCCGGGGTTTGGAGTTCCAGTTCGAGTTCAAGGTTGGAGGCCCCAAGTTCCAGTTCGAGAGCCAGGGTTCCCGGGTTTCCTGATTCAACGATAAACCGTTCCGCTACGACCGCGTCACTTATTCTGTTATCACTCAGGAGTCTGAGGTTGACTGGGCTCAGCTAGGCAGTTCTTTGTAGTCAGACTGTGGCTGAGGTTGGAGGCATCTCAAAGGCTACTCACACATGCCTGGTGCCATGTCTGGACAACTCAAACTTCTGAGGGCTGGAATGACAGAGGCTTCTCTGGCTTCTCCATCAATATGTGATTCCCATGTGGTCTCTTCAGCATGGCAGCTTGAGGGTAACTGGACTTGTAATATGGTGGCTCAGCTCCTAAGGCATGGAGAGAGACTAAAACTCTATCACTTTTTATGACTTAGCTCTAAAAGTTACTTATCAGCATCCTATTCATTAGAAGCAAGTTATTAAAGCCAGCACATATTCAAGGGAAGGAAGAATAGCCTCCACATCTCATGGGAGGGCTGTTTAGGAATTTGTAGACATGTTTGAATCCTGACCAAGTAATCTGTGTTTCTATATATATTCCAAAAACAACAACTGATTCCAACAGTCAACATTTATTTAGGGCTTACTATGTGCCTGTCGTGGTCATAAGCCCCCAACTTTACACTGTTCAAATTGTTCTTCATTTAATATCCAAACAGGGTGTCTCACATCCTCATCCAATGCACTTTAGGAAGGAGAGCCCTCTCCAATATATCTGGCTTCAGGGGGCAATATTTTTCCAGAGAAAGTTCACACTGAAATCTGCATATGTGGTCCTATTTCCATTCTGTAGCTATGTCATATCATCATTTAATAGAGGTTTAGACTAATTACATCTCCATGTAGGAATCAAGTCCTGTGTCAAAGTTCACACCTAAGTATTTCCAGGAATTTGCCAACCATTTTCTATCCAAACCATTTCTTCAGTTACTATTAACAGGGAGAGATCCTCCTCTTCTCTCTAGATCAGAAGTTCAAAGTTGGTGACCACTGCACTAAACCCTACCCTGAAACCCATTTCTGAAATTTTTGAGTTAAATGCATACATTTTAAAAGTGTGAGTTTCAGGTCAAACCCAGATTTTCCACTTCTTTTGGAAAAAAATGAATTGTGTGCTAACAGTTTACCTCCTCATATGTCAGCAATTAGCTGGAACCAGAACCAGCTTCTCCCTGGATCTGATCACCAAAATCTCGATTTGGTCAACTTCGCTTATTTGTATTAATCACCAGTGCTTCTGTTTGCAAGTTCCTACCCTAAGATCCACTTCGTACTCTCACCACTTCCCTGTGCTGCCAGGTCATACCACTTCTTTTTAGGCAAATCACATGAACTCAAAATTCCTCTTGTTTTATTACATTGAATAGTTTGACTTTCTCTAGGTATTGTATTTACACAGATCAGTAGCAGCAGTAACCTTTTAAGTTCTGCCAGACACATGACCTTGTAACAGTAGCGGCCCCTTTGAGGGTGTCCTTGACAGTTACTTTTGCTTCCTTCTCTTTGCCCTTCTGTAAGTTTGAGTCCCCTCCCTGATCTTTTGGCAAACACTAAGTCCTCTCCCTTTTGTCCAATATTCTAAATCATAAAGAAAGTCCACACCAAACTGACTAAGATGCTAACTGCTAAATAATCTTTCTTTAGATTTGTAGAACCCAGAACATCTTGTGACCTTCATAATGACCTTCCTTAGTCTTTACTTTGCATAAACTAACACAAAGCATGCAAATTGCTGAGGTTTAACTTACTGGAAAGTGACACATAGGTCTACGAACTACAGAAATTAGCCCCCAAAGATCAAGGTCCATAGGGATGTTCTAATGTTCCAGAGAAAAAGTGGTAGAGTGCTTTCCCAGCATGCACAAGGTCCTGGGTTTGATCCCAGCACCTCAAAAGGAGAAGGAAAAAGAGAAGGGAGATACATGTCCTGGATGACAAGGACCCCACTCAGCATGCAGCCTTCCTGCCCTGCTCCTCCCTTCCCTCTCTGTTAGAGCCTCTTGCACCCACAAGTCCCCCAAGATGGACCCTTGAGTATGATAGCCCCCTCCATCTTTCAACGTGCTGGCCCCTGAATAAACCTGGTTCCTTCACACCAACTCTTAAAGCTCAAGCTGACAAATATTGACTTTCAAGTGTCAAACACACAAGACTTTAGTCTGGTAATGATTTCTGTTGTAACCGTTCCATTCTGCCATCATAGACAAAAAGCAGCAATTGGGAAAATCTAACTAAAAAACAAATTTTCCACCTGCCTAGAAAACCTCTTCACAAGGTAGAGAGAAAGAAAATTCTTTTATTATTGAATAGCCATTCAGAATATGATGTTATGTCAGGCAATCTACTAAAGAGATTACAAAGAAATCTTTACCTTTCAATACTATCAGGCAAAAACAACTGGTAACACAGATGTTTTCAAATAAAGAATAACTAGACTTCAAGTAAGAGGACTTGACAAATCCATTTAATACCACACAGTTCTTCCAAAATTCACCTGGTAATGGGGTGGCCATCTCTGAAACTAATTGCCTTTATCCAAAGAAAAAATTTATCTCTTTGACAGGCAGATAGTTATGACTTGGAGCCAGAGTCCTGCCCTCCCAGGGAAACTGAGAGATAGGGGGTGCATATTCCTTAATGATTGCATTTCAAAGTGATAGCTCCCAGGTTTTTGAAAAAAGTATTCCTGGGGTGTAAAACTGGAAAGATGCTTTTTAAAAACAAGCTTTTAAACAAAACAAAAACAACTTTTATATATATCTCGGAAGGAAAGTGAGTGAGATAGAAAGGGATAGGCAATCCAGAGTAAGGAAGGGACAGTAAAAGTTCATAAGCAGGAGGACAGCCATTTTAATATGCCCCATTGTAAGTCAGTTCCTATTTCTCAGAAAGGATGTAAGTTTCCATTTTGTGGAAAGAGACTGCAAAATCCGGTCCATGCACATTCATGCGACAATTGAAATATCAAGAACCAATTGCCTGGTGTGGTGGCACAGGCCTGTAATCCCAGGGGCTTGGGAGACTGAGGCAAGAGGATCGCAAATTCAAAGTCAACCTCAGCAAAAGTGAGGTGCTAAGCAACTCAGTGAATCTCTGTCTCTAATATAATATGAACTAGGGCTGGGATGTGGCTCAGTGTCGAGTGTTCTGAGTTCAATCCCCAGTACTACACCACCACCCCCCAAATCAACAAAGTGCACATGCCTAGTAACAGTGAAGAACCAATCAGGAGGAGCTTATCAACTTCTCCTTAAGTGCCTTTACAAGAAGGAATGCTGTAACAGTTAAATAGCACTCTTGTCCCTCCAGGTGAGCTGCACCAGGAGTTCTGGGTCTTTCTTTCACTCTCCTTAATAAAATTCCTGCTCACTTGCTTACCTGGTATTTGTGTTCATTCCTTGACTCTGTGGAACATAAACCCAATCCCAACTCCTGCCAGTAACCAAAGAATAAACAAATTTTTGAAATTGAAAATGGGGAGGAGAAAATGAAAATTTAATTTTTTGATTTGTATTCACCCTTATGCAACCATAGAATATACACAAACAAGTGAGGGTGACTGTCTCAATAAAACTCTGCTATGAACATGAACAGCTGAATTTCATTTTTACATGTCAGAATAGAGTTTACCCCAAGCATTAAAATTGTAAGAAAGAAAGGAAGGAAGGAAGGAAGAAAGAAAGAAAGAAAGAAAGAAAGAAAGAAAGAAAGAAAGAAAGAAAGAAAGAAAGAAAGAAAGGAAGGAAGGAAGGGGAAGGGAAGGGAAGGGAAGGAAGGAAGAAAGGAAGGAAGGAAGGAAGAAAGAAAGGAAGAAAAGAAAAGCAGTGGACTGGATTTGACAACTCCCGACTTAGACTCTGATGGGGGTGGGTGATGGAGGGGTAAAGACATTCTATAAGTGCATTCCTAAAACCAATGAACCTTGGTTTTTGCCACTGCCTTGGAAACCAGGAGTCTGCTGCAGGCCACTTTTGTTGTCCTTAGTATTTCTATAAAAAGATAAATATTTAATTTCTTTTGTTAATTTCTTTGTTAATTTCCAACCAACCTTATGTCTCAAAACAACAGAAATGTACTTTCTACAGTTCTGGAGGCCAGAAATCCAAAATGAAGGTATCAGCAGTACTGGTCCCTACTGGAAGCTCTGCCGCCCCGCCCCAGCTTCTAGCAGTTGCCCTTAATCCTTGGCATTTTTGGCTTGCAAGTACACCACTGCAATCTCTGCCTCCTTCATTACAAGGCAAGTTCCCAGTATCTGCCTGTGTACAAATTCCCCTCTTCTTAAAAGGACCCGAGTCATTGGGTTAGGATTCAACTTAATCCAGTATGTCTTCATCTTGACTTGATTACACGGGCAAAGGCCCAATGTTTAAATAAGGTCGCATTTACAGGTATGAGGGTTAGGACTTCAACTTATCTTTTGGGGGGGAACACAGTCCTACCCACTGTAATCCTACTTCTCAAGTTACTTTTTGCCTGGTAGCTAGGACCTGTTTCTTCCTGTTATAAATATAGGAAACATTGTTTTTGCTAAAACTCTCAGTTGGAACATTCCCCTGGAGTGGCTGAGGCACTCTGACCATTGCTTGCCTTTGGAATTTTTTTTTCTTTCTACCAAAGTACAGTCTCAATAAGATTCAGATAACTAAATGGAAACACCATCATCTGTTCATCTGCCTGGATTAGGTAGGCCACAAATAACTGTATTTCCATACACCAGTTCAATGTCCTACAAAGTCTCTATAGAAATATCCAATTTTTTAAAAAAATCTAATGACTTAATAAATTTACAGAATAACTTACTACAAGTCTGTTGGTCGCCATAACAGACTTTTTTTTTTAACAACAGACCTTTTATCTTAACCCAACTAGAAAAATTCTCCAGGTTCGTCTTTTTCTTGCTATGATCGAATGTATTCAAGGTTCTTTTATCATTGTAAAGGGTATATATGTTCAATGGGTATGCTTCTTTTTATGCAACATGATTTAATCAAATATTTTCTATTTCCTATATCAACATTGTATTCATCAATTTTAATATAGCACTAGAGTATATCATTTTAATATACCATAGTTTGCTTCTGTATCTCTGCTGTTGGAATCTTAGCTTTCTTCCAGCATTTTACTATCATAAAATAAACATTATATATTTATACTTTTGTTTTTTATTAAACATTATTTCCTCAGGATAAATTCTACTACTTGGTCAGGGATTAGACATATTTATGATTCTTTCAATAAAGTAATGTTTTGCCCGTCAGAAAGACTGGATCAATTTGCATTGCTATCATTAATGCATAAGCAGATCTGCTTTCCTGAAGCCTTGCAGGCCTGGGCTTTCATAACTTTTAGAAGTTTTTCTGATTCTTTTTTAGGTTCAAAATGAAACTTCACAGTCTGCAGTTATTTTACTGGCAACGTTGATTGTATATTTTTAAAGTCATGATTTACTTTGGTGTTTCTTCTTGTCTTTTAATCATTCATTGAATGAACAATTGGTATTTTTATCCAGCTATATGTGTTTTTTCATACTTTTTAGTTATTGAACTTTTGTTTTAATGCAGATGTTTTCTCCAATCTTCTGAATATTTAAATCTCAGCTTGCAACAGTGGTCTATTTTATGCTTTGACTATAGCCCTTGCCACTCTGCCACTGCAACTTATTTTTTAAATGGACATGTTTCTTTCTCTTCCTCTCTTCCTGCTCCTCCCTAATCTCTCCCCTTCCCTAATCTCAGGGGAAACAGAATTATCTTTCTTCCCCATCCTGGACAGAGTTATCTGTCCCTGAGTACACATCCACCGTAGGAATGAAGTAATCCATACTTTGGGGATGGTACCAGATCTCAAAAAGAACTGTCTCCCAAATTAACAAGTGAAATACAACTCCAGACAGAACACATGGAATGTAGCCTTTGAGTCACCTCTTTAAAAGCCACCTGTTCCTGCTGATGGGCAGAATCACAGCCTTTGGGACAGGAGTCCCCTGTGTTTCTCCTTTGCTAGCAAGGAAATAAAACATCTTCTTCTTTTTTCTCAAAACCATGTCCTCATTATTGGATTGGCATCGGGGACAAGGACCGAGCTTTTGACAACAAATTTGGCACCCCATTTGGGACCCAAAGCAGTGCCTTCTCCAGGTTTCTTGGGCAGGCCTGGCTCTCCAAGGAACTCCACTTCCATGCTGAGGATTCATGGTGTGGCAAACTTGTCCAGAGCCAACTGCAGGAGGGTTAGGAAACAGGTGAGTTTGACTTGGGCCAACCAGAGGAGCTGTTCCTGTGAGTAAAGGAGGGACTGAAGGACCATTCCAGCAGCTGCCAAAACTCCTTTTGCTTCAGGGAGCTCCCGCCTTCTCTCCCTGAATGGTACAGTTTGCTCCATCATGCAACCTTTGAGAAAAAGCAAACTGAACTAAGAAAAGACTCAACAAAATTGGCCATTTTCTAAGTCCCCCAGTGTGCTCTCTTACCCTTTCTTTGATTGATGTTTCAAATGTAGTGTGTTGTGTTACTTGTGAAGAGCCCCACCTCACCTGAGACAAGACTGCCTCCCACCTTACTCCATGTTAGAATGGCTCCAAAATAGGCTAGACTTCAGCTTATTTAAAGTTGTGTTCAAAAGATTGATTTTTGTTGTAAAGATTATTGTGATCTCAAACAGGGAATATAATATATAACTAAGTAAAGGTTCAAGATTATAAAAGTTATTTTGCTTGGCTCATAGATATTAGACAAACTGAATATGTTTTCGTTATTAATTTCATTTTGTATTTTCCTTGTAAACTTTATAACTGTTTCCTATTAGTTTTTTGCAGAAGGAAAAAAAAAAACCCAACCTGGGTTAATTTGAGATAATAAACCATCATTTGCAGGATAGATAGTACATAATGTGGACTTCCAGTACTAATACTAATCCCAATTAAATGAAAGAGGTATCTGTAAATTATAGATGTTGAAGTTATAACCTGTTGTTCCCTCTTTAAGACTAGTGAAACTGGCTTGCTGGGTGTTTAAAACCAAAATCTTGGGAACCAAATTCAAGGAAGTAAAAGGACCAAGGAAAAAGCAGTCAACATATTGGCCCTTGCCGTCTAAGGTTGGCCAGGGCCCAGAGAATGACAGGACCCCTCTCTGGGCCCTGTAACTCTGGTGAGTCACCCAATCTGCTGATCAGGGAGATTGAGAGGACCCTGAAAAACAGGTAGTCAACCAGTGCACATTTTGCATTGCAGAGGGTCACTGGAGATGGAAATATCCCTGATGCTTCCAAGAGAAGCCACTTATGGTCAGCCAGACCCCAACCCATCCTGGCAAGTGGCACTACTGGTAGAGGAAAGCTAAAGGAGCAGGAGGCTTCACACGTGTCCCCAAGAGTGCTCTCTGAGAAATCTCAGCTGATTCTTCAAGAATAGATATGAACAAGGTCAGTTTTAACCAACTTGGTTTTTAAACATCTGGCAGGAGAGTACAGCCTGAGCACAGTCCTAAATGGATATTTAAAAGGAAAAACAATGACTTATTTAAATGAAACTTAATATGCACACTTGTGTCAGCCCTACCAAAGTAAGTAAAGCTCTAGGCTGTAAAGGAAGGATTCTTGTGGGAGTGCCTAATAATAAGGAACATGAAGGACTCAAGGGTTACAAATTTGTCCTGAGTTAATTTGAGCCTGATCTCATAGGCTTACAAATCTTCTTAACTTCCTATATTGATAAAATTCAATCTGTTTTTCACTGATATGATTATGAGTTACTTTCTTCCTGGTTTTCAGACTCTTGCTGAAATACTAATTGCTTTTGTGCTAATTGTTTACAAAAAAGTAATGCTTTGTTGTCTTGTTTATCATTGTCTTAGCATGATCCCTGCCCTATGTATTTTTATTCAGTCATCTGCCATCTTTCACTGTGGACTTTGGGACTGCTCTGATGCTAAATACCATTAAGTGTTCACACCCCACCTGATAGAGATCAAGGACTTTGGATTACTTGCCCCAACATCACCCCCTTTCAGCAGGAAGCAGTTTGGAGGTGTTGTCACCCATTTTTCCATAGAAATGGAATGTAGAAATTGACAGTGGTCTACTTTATGCTTTGAATATAGCCCTTGCTACTCCACCACTGCAACTTATTTTTAAAATGGACATGTTTCTTTCTCTTCCTCTCTCTCCCTGCTTTTCCCTAATCTCTCCCCTTCTCTAATCTCAGGGGAAACAGAATCACCTTTCTTCCCCATCCTAGGCCGAGTTTTCTGTCCCTGAGTACATGATACCATAGGAACAAAGTAATCCAGACTTTTGGGGATGGTACCAGAAGATCTCAGGAAGGACTACCTCTCAAAATTAACAAGTGAATCACAGCTCCAACAGAGAACAGGTGGAATGTAACATTTGAATCACCTCTTTAAAAGCCCCCTATTCCTGCTGATGGGCAGAATCACAGCCTTTGGGACAGGAGTCCCCTGTGTTTCTCCTTTGCTAGCAAAGAAATAAAACCTTTTTTCCTTTTCCTCAAAACCATGGCCTTATTATTGAATTGGCACTGGGGACAAGGACTGAGCTTTCAGCAGCATGGCCACTTTACAATCTGGAATGTTCTTTGATGTTCTTGACCAATTGTTTTCCCATATAAAATAAAATTATATTAATTCTATGAAGCATTTTATTTCTGAATCCATAATAGACTGTGCTGAGTGTAGGCTGAGATGTAGTAGTGGTAAGGCTCAATCTAACTTGATCTCACCCCTGTCTCATCTGTGTTTGTGCAGAAATCCTGGTGTATGCGTTCACCACTCACAAGTCCAGAATCCTGATCTTTGTCTCACAGGATTTCTAAAGGCTCTTTTCTGCTCTCGGAGGCTTTTTGCTTCTATTTCAATTTCCTATTCTGTTCATCCACAGAATTTAACAGATGTTCTGCAAGGACCTTTAATAACCCGACTGGTCTGTCTCTCAACAGAAATCTTTCATAGGTGCAAGTCCTGGGGTTACCAGCCTCTGAACCATATGCAGAATCAGCATGAAATGGCTGCAAAAGTCAGCTTGTCTTTTTGAGACTCTCCCTCTCTGGAGTCTTAGCCCCTTTTCTTGTTAACTCATAAGCTCTCCTCTGCCTTAAAATATATGACTTCTCTATTTTGTTCCAATTTTTTTGTGTGGTTTTTTGTTAGGTAGAAACACTGGTCTCTCGCTAGCTAATCTATCCACTTAGAGGCTCATTCCACTTAATATTTTCACTATATGTTGTATTTTAAAACAAAAAAAAAATGTATTTCTGTTTGACACATGTCTCAAGAAAACATTGCCTGACCACTCAGATTCTATTAAATACATCTTATAGCCCCCTCTACTTCTTTTTTAATATTATTGTTATTTTTGTTAATTTTAAAATTTGTTTAATGTCTCTCTCCCATGCTAGATTATATATGTTCCTTGGGAGCATGAAATTTATCTATCTTGTTCATTACTGTATCCCCAATACTAGATATAATGTTGGATATATAAATACTAATGACTGAATGAATGAATGAATGATGTTCAGATCATTGAAAATATAATTTTTTTCAATTTCTTGTTGGATTCTTTCTTCTATTTTATTGCCTTGAATTTTTTTTCTTTTTATAAGTGTAATTTGTTTTCATCATTTCCTTTCCCTTGTATATTTAGTGATCATTAAAGATCTAGTTTATTGCTTTTGATTTGAAAATGTACTTGCATTTGGGAAAATGAATAGAACCGAAGATCATAATGTGAAGCAAAATGAACCAGACACAGACAAGTATCACATGTTTTCCCTCATATGTGGAATCTGGGGATGGTGAGGAGAAATGAAAGTGGCAGGAAGACTATTCAAGAAGAGGAAAGGGATAGGGTAGGGAAGGATAAAAAGGGAAGCAGAGGTGCATATGATCAGTGTGTTCTTTTCATGTAAAAATACACCAAAGTGAAACCCATTATTCCATGTAATTAAAATGCACTAATAAAAATACATGTCCTTGCATTTGATTATTATACTTGTTTAACTTTCACATTTTAGTTCTTCTTCTATCATTCACTTTGTCAAATTATACTCTAAGTAACAAATCAGTTGGTTACAAGACTTCCTTCAACATTTGTAGTCAGACAAGGCAAATTACAAACTAAAATGGGTGACTGTCTATTTTGAGGGTTAGTTTTATGTGTTCACTTGGCTGGACTATGGGTGCCCAGATTATCTTGTCAAACATTATTCTGGATGTTTCTGTGAGGGTGTTTTGGGATGAGATTAACATTTAAATTGGTGTACTTTCAGTAAAGCCCATTGCCCACGATAATGTGGGTGGGTCTTAATAGAACAAAGTGTGACCTCCCCCAAGCAAGAATGAATTCTCCTGGCACACAGCTTTTGAACTTGAATTCTATCTCCTCCCTGAGTCTCCAGCTTGCTGGCCTAACCAATCAGGCCACAATTGTGTAAATCTACTTCTTTTTTTGGAGGGAGGGTACTGGGGATTGAACTCAGGAGCTCCATTCCCAGCCCTATTTTGTATTTTGTTTAGAGACAGGGTCTCACTGAGTTGCTTAGCACCTTGCTTTTTTGCATCTTGCTGTTTGTTGAACTCACCATCCTCCTGCTTCAGCCTTCCAAGCCTCTGGGATTACAAACATGCACCACTGGGTCAGATAAATCTACTTCTTAAGATAATTCTCTAGGTATACATTCTCTGGATCTGTTTTCTCTAGAGAACTTGAGTAACAGTTATTTACCTACTAGGTCAAGTTAATGATTAGTTCTAACTTTTGTAACTGAAAGGCAGAAATGATGCAGAAGCTCTGTTAGTAAAATACTATTTAAAAAATAATAGTAAAATAAAATGAAACTATAAGGGGAAAATGTTATAGTAGATATGAAACACATATATCATGAAAGATTTAACAGGTGAATCTAAATGTGTGTGTGTGTGTGGTACTGGGGATGAAACCCAGAAGCATTCTACCCTGAGTTATATCCTCAGCTCTTTTTTATTTTTCATTTTGAGATACAGCCTTGCTGAGTTGCCCCTGCTCGGTATCAACCCTCCTATCTTGGCCTCCTGAGTCTCTGGGTTAGTAGGCATGCACCACCATGCCTTGCCCTTTATCTTTTCTCTTTTAAAAATACTTCAAGTTGGCATGGTGGCACACACCTGTAGTCCAGCTATTCAGGAGGCTGAGGTGGGAAGATCTCCTGAGCCCACAAGTTCAAACAATATATTGACACCCCTTTTCTCATACTAGACAAAGGGGCCAAAAATATGCAATGGAGAAAAGATAGCCTCTCAACAAATGGTGCTGGGAGAATTGGAATCCATATGCAACAGAATGAAACTAAACCCATATCTCTCACCATGCACGAAAACTAAACTCAAAATGGATTAAGGATCTCGGAATCAGACCAGAGACCTTGCATCTATAGAAGAAAAAGTAGGTCCAGAGCTTCAACATGTCGGCTTAGGACCAGACTTCCTCAACAGGACTCCCATAGCACAAGAAATAAAGCAAGAATTAATAACTGGGATAGATTCAAACTAAAAAGCTTTCTCTCAGCAAGGAAACTATCAGCAATGCGAAGAAAGAGCCTACAGAGTGGGAGAAAATCTTTGCCAATCATACTTCAGGTAGAGCGCTAATCTCCAGAATCTATAAAGAACTCAAAAACTCTACACCAAGAATGCAAATAATCCAATTGGACAAATGGGCTAAGGAAATGAATAGACACTTCACAGAAGAAGATATACAAGCAATCAACAAACATATGGAAAAATGTTCAACATCTCTAGTAATAAGAGAAATGCAAATCAAAACCACCCTAAGATTCCATCTCACCCCAATTAGAATGGCGATTATCAAGAATACAAGCAACAACAGGTTGTTGGCGAGGATGTGGGAGAAAGGTACACTCTTACATTGCTGGTGGGGCTGCAAATTAGTACAGCCACTCTGGAAAGCAGTGTGGAGACTCCTTAGAAAAACTTGGAATGGAACCACTATTTGACCCAGCTATCCCACCTCCTTGGCCTATACCCAAAGGACTTAAAATCAGCATACTACAGAGATACAGCCACATCAATGTTCATAGCTGCTCAATTCACAATAGCCAGATTGTGGAACCAACCTAGATGTCCTTCAATTGATGAATGGATAAAGAAAATGTGGTATATATATACAATGGAATATTACTCAGCCATAAAGAATGATAAAATTATGGCATTTGCAGGCAAATGGATGAAACTGGAGAATATCATGCTAAGTGAGATAAGCCAATCTCAAAAAACCATGGACGAATGATATCGCTAATAAGTGGATGATGACACATAATGGGGGGGGGGGAGGGGTTAGTGTAGGGTTAGAGTTAGGGTTAGGGAGGGGGGGCAAGAATGGAGGAAGGAAGGACTGTATAGAGGGAAAAGAGGGGTGGGAGGGGTGGGGGGAAGGGGGAAAAATAACAGAATGAATCAAACACACATTACCCTATGTAAATTTATGATTACACAAATGGTATGCCTTTACGCTATGTACAAACAGAGAACATCATGTATCCATTTGTTTACATAATAAAAAAAATATATTGACACCCATCTCAAGACAAAACAAAAATACTTCAGAGTGCTGGAAGAAAGGGAGGGAGGGAGTGGATAAGTGAAGGAGGGCATTGTCTCCCACAGGCCTAAGTATCTTCTTCCTCTTCTCCACCCTGGGCACACAAGCCTCCACCCAGTGGCATAAAAGGACCAGGTAAGGAATGTCTTTGACTTCCAAATGAGCCAGAGGTTATGAAGATTTTATAGATACTAGAGGAAATACAGGCCTTACTAATGCTGAAGTCTTGGAAAGGACAGAAGGCTCAAAGTTGGGACGGGAGGAGAGAATGAGGTAGTTTGAGATGGGGGCTGGGGGGATGTTTCTGTAATTTCTATGCTGTGCTGATCAAAGTTTTAGTGAGGAGTCTATATTGTCCATATGGTTGAGTTCTGTAGGATCGTGGGATCTCCTTGTGCCCTGCAGTATGACTGCTTTCTTGGGGAAATCAAAATAAAGAGAACATGGGGTATTGCTCTAGGGTTGCCTGGGTGTGTGTCCACATGGTGGGTGGGGTCAGTGACAGCACCTGAGCCACCTCCAACATGTGGGAAAAGGTAGCCATACCTGGAGAAAAGGTAGACCATACCTGGGAAAAGGGAGGACATACCTGAGATGACTACCTGATAAAGGACAGGGTCAAATGACCTGAACAGTCCCTACCAGTGTATATTCTGATTGTACAGGTTGTAGTTTGGCCATTTAAGGAAGCCGATGGTCCCTGTCACTCCCGTGTTCAGGAATAGTCAGCCTTTGGTGAACTCACAGTATCATTTCCATGGACATCCAAAAATCAGAGTACTTCCTATGCCTTTTTATTTTAATTGCTCATCTGATCTGGCTTTGAAAAGGAGGCTAACATTTCCACAGTTGCTTCTTTATTATTATTATTATTATTATTTTTGGCTTCTTTTATTATTTTTAATGGATAAATATAGACCAAGTGAAACATCTGACATCAACATAACTGTAATATACACTATACATATTAGTCATCTAGCTAAAATATTTAGATAAAGTTAGATTCACTAATCTTGAAATTATAATTTTCCCAGAAAGTTCTGTGGAATTAAGTCCATAAGAAAATGATATGTAAATATGAATGTCAATTAGTTGATGTTTTGCTTTTGCCAGATTTGGTTCTTTATTATTTTCCATTTGAAACAAGATGATCCTGCTAAAGATATTTAAAGCACCTTGTTTCTACACTAAATAGAGAAATCACTATATCAAGAAAATAACAGAAGTGCTAAGAGAATGTTTTCCCAAGGACAAACATGGCCCAAGTTTCCTTTGCTTTCCCAATGACTCCTGGAAACTTCTAAGCATGGTGCCTAGACATCGGCTTGCTGAGATGGCAGGACTATTGTAGAGACAGGCAGAGGGCATTAGAGAACAGAATGCCAGAGAGTGACATAACACCAGGTGAAAACCAAAGGATTCTTACGAAGGAAAACCACCACAATTTACTCTATTATTTAAAAAAAAAAAAAAAGTACTCATTTTTAGTGAAGATTGTCCAGGACTAAGAGGGATCCAGAGCAAACTCTTCCAGTTGAACAAGTTCATCCAGGGAATTAAAGTTCTGGTAACAAATGAAGAATTCTAACTCTCCATCAGTAAGTTCTTCAATTCCATTCTAAAAGACTTTTTTTTAAAAAATATATTTTTAGTTGTAGATGGACACAATACCATATTTTATTATTTTTTTTGTGGTGCTGAGGATCGAACCCAGTGCCTCACTCCACCACTGAGTACCAGTCCCAGCCCTTGTTTTGGTATTTTTTGTCATTTTTTTTCAGGAGAATTTTCCCACCAGCTGGGTGTGTGGTTACAAATTACACTCTTACCTTTCACGCATTCACTGCTTTCAGAATTGTTTGGCCTAATTGTTGCCAGACCTTGGCCTTAGGGTCTCTCTGGACCTGCTACTGTCTCTCCTCTCTATGCTGCAGGCAAGACAGGGAAGGAAGGGTTTTTCTTGGAGCCCTCTCTTCATGCCAGGAGTTTCAGGCCTGGGAATGAGAAGGCTTCACCAGTCTCCAGCTGTGATCAGCATATACACCGACCAGGTGCCGCTTCTGCACAAGTCTTTATTTTCTCATCTGTGAAACCGGAATGACAAGATCGGCTTATCGACCACCTTGTGGTATTGTTACAAGGTTAAAATATAATAAGGGATCTGAAACACTTTAGAGAATGCCAAATCCTTTATAAACATATGGTTATGACTCTTAAAAACTGATCGAGAGATATTTAAGATATTTTGTGAACCCCAGCGGTATTTGTATTTAAAGAGGGAGTAAAGCATAAAGCCAAGAGAAGACTTTTAAATAACACCTTCAGCCCCATCAGGCTGCGCTACCTGCTCTGCTGGTAAGAACCTCATATGAAACCCTGGCTAGACAAAGCAAAGATGAAACACTGAGTCCCAGGGAGGTCAAACACTCGTGCATCCACCGTCACAGGAATGTCACCATTGAAGACAGGAACAGAATCTTGCTCTGTTGACTAGCAGCCCAGTGCTTCATGGAAAATAACATGATATGCTATCCGTCTTTAAGCTTTTTCCATATGCCAGACACTTCCCTGAACCCCTTTCCCACCTCTCTTTAAAAAGATAAGTGCCCTTCTTTTTTCCCATTCCCAGTGTTCAGAATCCAGGCCCTCCTTCACCTACAACCCTGCCAGTTTCCTCTCCACCTATGCAGGTGGAATTATTTAACCAAAAAGCCGCCTCTGCCCTCAGTCTTCCCTCTCACCTTGCCACTCCAGGATACTCCAGTCTAATCTCATGGCTCCATCTCCTGCCTATTCACATGACTTCCCAAACCTACTTCTCTAGTATCTGACATATAGTTGGTGCTTAATAAATGCTCTCCGACTCAATAAATGGCTTTAACATGTATCTGGAAACCCATCTGTCCAAATGAAACTCAAAGTTAGCCTCTTTCTTATTTAAAGACATCCATAGGATAAATTCTTATGAAAATTCAAGTTTATCTGGGCTAACAAATGTCATCTTATCTGATCTTTCATCTGTATTATTCCTTTTATCTAGCAATAGAGATTATATGAAGCGGTTTCATTGTTGGTATTTTAAATTGCTAATGGTTTGGTTTGTTTTTTGTCTTTTGCCTCAGCTGCTAGTTCAGACTGAAATCATTCTTTCACTGTGTGGATGATGCAGGTGCCTCACATGGTCACCCATCTGCTCATTTTAGTCTTTTTGTTTGTTTGCTTGCCTCTCTCTTTACTAGTTTGTTTTTTAATTTCATAAGTAAATTTGAAATTCTTGATGAAGGCGGAGACTGGGTGAACCGGTTTACTTCATTTTGTACTTCACTGGTAATGATTTACTGTTCTTATATTTTAAATAAAATGTTTTCCTTAAAAGACCAAAGTGGGAAAATGTTAACTTTTATGTCCCTAGATACTACAGTAGGTACACAAGGCCTCTAATTGTCCTGTCCTTCCTTCTTTTGGAAAAAGTCTATTGAATTTTCTTTGGGAAGGAAAAAGAAATGGGATAATGATCCCCCAGGTAAGTGTGGAACATGTAACGTTGGCTAGCCAATCAGTGTACGGAGAGTTCAGTTCCCTGGCTGCAGTGATGACCTCGGCTGGTCCAATCAGAAGGAATCTCAGGGATTATACAAGAGCTCTGTTCCCAGACAACACATTTTTGGTGATTAGTTTATATCTCTACTGGAGACTCTTTCCTGTTAGATCTGACCATGGACAGATATGGGCTTGAAGCTGCTAGCAGCCACCTGATTCACCCTGTGAAGCCCAAGAAGAAAAGACAACACCACAGGAAGAGAATGAGAGATGAAGAAAATTAGGGTGTAGATGATATTGTAAATATCTGGATTAAGCTGAAGCCAGGAATGCCACGACTTCATAGTAACATGTGGATAAATTCGTTTTTGCTTAAACCTGTTCACACTGGATTTTCTATTACTTCAAGAGTCTCAGTAGATGAAATTATTTTTACTTTTATTTATCTTGTGTGTGTGACTCTTACAGGTACTCTGTGTTATGGCACTTTGAGGAGAATATGTGCCAGGAAATAATTGTAGAGAGAACTGAAATTGGCACTGGCAGCAGCCGACAGCAGTTCTCAGTTTAGGGAGGCTGCTGATGACATGGACCCCTCATCACTAGCAAAGCTCAGGGTGCTTTATGGGTAAGTGCTCCAAGCAGATGCAAACAGTGATCAGAGAAGGTTGCTTCTAGTTACTCTAACAGCAGTACAAAAGCCACAAAAGTGGGGCTGTAGCTCAGAAGCATGGGCATAGTTTGTAAACACCTTACAGAGTAGCAGCTGGGAACCTGCCTGCTTGTGATGCAGTATGACTAGATGATCCTGGTCCTTCCTCCTTGCATCTGCTTCTATTCCAGACTAACTCACCTGGTGGTGGATGATCTATAAACCAGTATCAACTAGCTAGTTCGTAGCTGTATTAGTCAAGGTTCTCTAGAGGAACAGGATCAACAGAAAGTATGATTATAAAAACGGAATTTATTAGTTTGGCTTACACGACCAGAAGCTGGGTGTCTGCAGGCTGGAGTGCTGGAGGAACCCGTAGTTGCGCAGTCCAAGAGCTGAAGTCTCAGAACAGGAGGGATCAACAGTGCTACTCTAGTCTGAGACCAAAGGTTTCTGGAAACTCCCTGAAGAATCACTGGCAGAGTCTGCTTTGAAAGAGTGGAGGAGCGAGAGTCTGATAACCCTCAGGTGATCGCAGCTGCAATCAAGAACCTGTTCAAAAAGAATCAAGCTTGCATCTGCTGCTTCTTCTTTATTCTTCCAACTTTTATTCCATCCAAGCCACCATCCTATTGGATGATGCTGCCCACACTTAGGGAGGGTCTCCACTTTGGTTTGCTATCCCATATGCCAATTGTTCCTAGACACACCCACACTGACACACTCAGAAGCCTCTTACTCTTTGGCGTCTCTTAATACGGTCAAGTTGACAATTCAGATTGACCATTATAATAGTTTCAAGGGGCTCTGAGGGTCAACACCAATAATAAGTAAACAATGAGACAACTGGCTAGAATTTCTAATGTCTACTCCCTTCTTCCTGCTTTCTCACTTCTATTCTTTTTCTGCTCGTTTACCAGTCCTGTTTTCTAGGCATGATTTTGCCTCTCATAAAAATAATCATTTGACAGAAGGTTGTGTTTCCTAATTCTCGTACTTCTCCCATGTGCCATAGGAAGTTGTCTGTAAAGTCCTAAGAGTGATGGAAAACATCAACATAGTGAGTATTTGCACTGAAGTGTTTCTAAGTGATATTAGAGACAGGCACATGATTTTTAAAACAAACATTTTACTTGTAGTCTTGGAGAATGTGGACTGAAAGGCAGGTGACATGAAGGTGTCTTTTTTTTTTTTTCATGCTGTCATAGAATATATTTAGCAGCTCATAGCAAGATGACAACTTTAAATGTTTTTCATAATGGAGGGGAGTGTTTGCAAATGAAGTCCATACTACATCTTTTATGTTATTAGCATTGATGATTATTATTTTTTCTTTTTTCCCTAGCAGATCCTGAAAACTTTTTGTTTGTTTCAAAGTAACAAAAAGAAGTTTCAGCTGGCATTGGTAATGTGATGAGATCTGGCACACACAGTTCTTAGTGCTGAGAAAGAGGAAAGCCCTGGTCATCAGGAACTAACCTGACCCTCAGAGCTGGATCTCAGTGTTCTCTGGCTGAACACAATTTCATAGAACATCATCATGTGGCCATGATGAGTTAAGACAAAGATAGGACCACTCTAATCATATCTGAGCACAGAAAAAACACAAACCCTGGGGCTGGGGCTGTAGTTCAGTGGCAGAGCACTTGCCTAGCATGTGTGAGGCACTGGGTTTGATCCTCAGCACCACATGAATCTATTACAGTTACATTCTGTGGTCCTACAGTCAGGACTTCAACATATAGAAGTTAGGGGTGGCACACAACTTAGGCTGTAACACCTCTAGACTTCAGTTTACTCAGCTATACACTGGAATCATAATAGGTAGTAGAGATAATAATGTGGTAGTTAAGAATACAATAATAAAGAGCATAATGGTAGAAAAACAGGTAATAGTTTAAAATGTGCAGACTCTGGGACCTGGCTGCCTGGGTCTGAAGCTAGGTCTGTTGCCTACTGGCTGTGACCTTCTGTATTAATTCCTCAAGTTCTCCATCTGCAAAATAGAAAAACAAGTAGTCAGAGATGGGCCCAGGTTTTATAGGACTTGAAATATATGTATCTCAGAAAAGGAATGTAAAATTACAAAAAATTATGTATAACAGTTAATATCTCCTAAGCTTCATAATCTTCACAATAAACTTGTCTTTGCTAATAGCATCTATGTCATAGGTTTGGTGACCAACTCTCCCAGTTTTCCTGGGATAGAGAGCTTTCCCAGGATGAAAGACTTGTGTTATTATTTGTTATTTTTAAAATTTGTTCTGATTAGTTATGCATGACAGTAGAATGCATTTTGACACATTGTACACAAATGGAGCATGACTTCTCACTCCTCTGGCTGTACATGGTGCAGAGTCACTCCACTAGTGTAATCATACATTCTATAGGGTAATAATGTGTGTCTCATTCTACTGTCCTTCCCATCCCCACCGTCCCACCCCTCCTCACACTCTCCTTTGCACAATCCAAAGTTCCTTCCTTCTTTCCTATCTCCCCCCACTATGGATCAGTATCCGCTTATCAGAGAAAACATTCCACCTTTGGTTTTTTGGGGATTGGCTTATTTTGCTTAGCATGATATTCTCCAGCTGTATCCATTTACCTGCAAATGTCATAATTTTTTAAGGATGAGTAATATTCCATTGTATATATCTACCATATTATGTTTATCCATTTATCTGTTGAGGGGTATTTAGGTTGGTTCCATAGTTTAGCTATTGTGAATTGAGCTGCCATAAACATTGATGTGGCTGCATCATGATAGTGATTTTAAGTCCTTTGGATATAAACCAAGGAATGGGATACTGGGTCATATGGTGGTTCCACTCCAAGTTTTCGGAGGAATCGCCATACTACTTTCCAGAGTGGTTACACCAATTTTCAGTCCCATCAGCAATGTATGAGTGTATCATTTTCCCCACATCCTTGCCAACATTTATTGTTGATTGTATTCTTGATAATTGCCATTCTGACTGGAGTGAGACAAAGTCAGGTCCTAAGCTGACATGATGAAGATTTGGGTCTACTTTTTCTTCTATTAGGCAAACATCTCTGTTCTAGTGCCTAAATCTTTGATCCATGTTGAGCTGATTTTTGTGCAGGGTGAAAGATAGAGGTTTAATTTCATTTTGCTACATATGGATTCCCAGTATTCCCAGAACCATTTGTTGAATAGGCTATCTTTTCTCCAATTTATGTTTTTGGTGCCTTTGTCTAGTATGAGTTAACTGTATTTATGTGGGTTTGTCTCTGTGTCTTCTATCCTGTACTATTGGTCTCCTATCTATTTTGGTGCCAATACCCTGTATTTTTGTTACTATTGCTCTGTAGTATAGTTTAAGATCTGGTATTGTGATGCCTCCTGCTTCACTCTTCTAGCTATTCTGGGTCTCTTTATTTTTCCAAATTAATTTCATGATTGCTTGTTGTAGTTCTATGAAGAGTGTCATTGGGATTTTAATAGAAATTGCTTTAAATATGTATAACACTTTTGGTAGTATGGCCATTTTGACAATATTAATTCTGCCTCTCCAAGAGAATTGGAGATCTTCCATCTTCTAAGGTCTTTAATTTCTTTCTTTAGTGTTCTGTAGTTTTCATTGTAGAGGTCTTTCACCTCTTTTGTTAGATTGATTCCCAAGTATTTTTTTTTTTAGCTTATTGTGAACAGGATAATTTTCCTAATTTCTCTTGCAGAGGATTCATCCCTTATGTATAGAAATGCATTTGATTTATGAATATTGATTTATATCCTCCTTCTTTTCTGAATTTATTTATTAGTTTTAGAAGTTTTCTGGTGGAATTTTTGGATCTTCTAAATATAGAATCATGTCATCAGCAAATAGTGATAATTTGAGTTATCACTTCTTTTCCTATTTGTATCCCTTTAATTTCTTTCCTCTGATTGCTATGGCTAGGGATTTAAGAACGATGTTGAATAGAAGTGGTGAAAGAGGGCATTCCTGTCTTGTTCCAGTTTTTAGGGGGAATGCTTTCAATTTTTCTCCATTTAGAATGATGTTGGCCTTGGGTTTAGCATAGACAGCTTTTACAATGTTGGGGTATGTTCCTATTGTCCCTAGTTTTTCTAGTGTTTTGAATATGAAGAGATGCTGTGTTTTGTCAAAGGCTTTCTCTGCATCTATTGAGATAATCATGATTCCTGTCTTTAAGTCTATTGATTTGATGTACTATGTTTATTGATTTCTGCATGTTGAATCAGCCTTGCATCCCTGGGATGGAAGGCTTGATTATGGTGTACTCTCTTTTTAATATTTTTGTATGCAGTTTTTCAGGATGTTTTTGAGAATTTTTGCATCTATGTTCATGAGGGATATTGGTCTGAAGTTTTCTTTCCTTGATGTGTCTATGTCTGGTTTTGGTATCAGGATGATACTAGCCTCATAGAATGAATTTGGAAGGATTCCCTCCTTTTCTATTTCATGGAATAATTTGAGGAGTATTGGCATTAATTCTTCTCTGAAGTTCTTATAGAACTAACCTGAGAATCCATCTACTTTTCTTTGTTGGTAGACTTTTGATGGTGTCTTCTATTTCTTTGCTTGAAATTTATCTGTTTAAATTGTGTATGTCCTCCTGCTTCAGTTTGGGTAGATCATATGTCTCTAGAAATTTGTTGATGTCTTCAAGATTTTCTATTTTATTTGAGTATAAATTTTCAAAGTAGTTTCTAATTATCTTCTGTATTTCAATCATGTCCATCATAATATTTCCTTTTTCATCACAAATTTTAGTAATACGAGTTTTCACTCTTATTTTATTTATTTATATATATATATATAGTGTTATATATATATAGTGTTGAGAATCAAACCCAGTGCCTCACACATGCTAGGTAAGTGCTCTACCCCTGAGCCCCAGCCCATGTGTTGCCATTTTTTTTCTTTTGTTTCTTTTGTTTCAATTTCAATTGATTTCAGTTCTGACTTTAATTATTTGCTGTCTTCTACTGCTGTGGTGTTGATTTCTTCTTATTTTTCAAGGGCTTTGAGATATAATTTTAGGTCATTTATTTGTTGACTTTTTATTGTTTTCATGAATGAGCTCAATTCAATGAACTTTCCTCTTAGCACAGCCTTCAAAGTCTCCCAGAGATATTGATATGTTGTATCAGTGTTTTCCTTACCTGTAAGTATTTTTTTTAATTTCTTCCCTCATTTCTTCTTCTATCCATTCAATAGCATGCTATTTAGTCTCCAGGTTTTGGAGTAGCTTCTATTTTTTATTTTATCATTGATTTCTAGTTTTATTCCACTATGATCTGATAGAATGCAGGGTAGTATCTCCATTTTTTTGTATTTGCTAAGAATTGCTTTGTGGCAGACGATATGGTCTACTTTAGAGAAGGATTCATGTGCTAATGAGAAGAAAGTGTATCCATTTGTTGATGGATGAAGTACTCCATATATGTTCATTAAATCTAAATCATTGATGGTATTATTTAGTTCTATAGTTTCTTTGTTTAGTTTTGTTTGGAAGATCTATCCAGAAGTGAGAGAGGTATGTTAAAGTCATTCAGCATTATTGTGTTGTGGTCTATTTGATTCTTGAAATCAAGAAGGGTTTCTTTGTACATAGATGCTTTATTATTTGGGGCATTTTTTAAAAAAATTTTTTAGTTGTTAATGGACTTTTATTTTATTTGTTGATTGATTTATATGTGGTGCTGAGAATCAAACCCAGTGCCTCATGCATGCTAGGTAAGCACTCTATGACTGAGCCACAACCTCAGCCCTGGGGCATATATATTTATGATTGTTTTGTCTTATTGATGTATGATTCTCTTATGCAGTATGAAATGTCCTTCTTTATCCCTTCTGACTACCTTTGCTTTGAAGTCCACTTTGTCTGATATGAGGATAGAAACCCCTACTTGTTTACACAGTCCATATGAGTGATATGTTTTTTCCTCAAACTTTCACCTTCAGTCTGTGGGTGTCTTTTCCTATGAGATGAGTCTCTTGAAGACAGTATATTGTTGGGTCATTTTTAAAAATCCAATCTGCCAGTATATCTTTTGATTGATGAGTTTAGGCTATTAACATTCAGGGTTATTATTGAGATATGATTTCTATGCCCAGTCATTTTGGTTTATTTTTGGTTTTTAACTTGACTTAGTTTCTCCTTTGATTGATCTTTCCTTTAGTGGAGTTTCTCCCTTCGCTGGTATTCACTGTTTATTGTTTGTTTTTTCATTTCCTCCTCATGGGATATTTTGCTGAGAATGTCCTGCAGTGCAGGTTTTAGAGTTGTGAATTCTTTTTAATTTTTGTTTATTATGGAAAGTTTTTATTTCATCTTCAAATCTGAAACTTAATTTTGCTGAATATAAAATTCTTGGTTCATCCATTTTCCTTCAGAACTTGATCTATATTATTCCCAGACCTCCTGGAATTGAGGGTCTGGGTTGTGAAATCAACTGAGATCCAAACTGGTTTCCCCCTATATGTAATTTGATTTTTTTCTCTCTCAGCCTTTAAAATACTATCTTTATTCTGCTTGTTAGTCATTCTCATTATAATGTGTCTTGGTGTAGGTCTGCTGTAATTTTGTACATTTGGGGTCCTGTAAGCCTGTTGTAGTTGATTTTCCATTTCATTCTTTAGATTTGGGAAGTTTTCTAATAACATGCCATTGAAAAGATTGTGCAGTCCTTTGTTCTGTATTTCCATGCCTTCATCTATTCCAATAAATCTTAAATTTGGTCTTTTCATGTTATCCCATATTTCTTGGAAGTGCTATTCATGGTTTTTTTACCATCTCCTCTCTGCCATCAATTTTATTTTCAAGAGTATATATTTTGTCTTCATTGTTTGAGGTTCTGTCTTCCAAGTGGTCTCATTGAATTTTTTAATTTGGTTTATTGTTTCCTTTATTTCAAGCATTTCTGCTTGATTTCTTTTTATAATCTCTGCCTCTTTGTTGAAGTGCTCTTTCACTTCCTGTATTTTATCTCTGATACTATCCTTTATTTCAAAGATCAGTCTAACTATGTGCCTTCTAAACTCGTTCTCTGACATTTTTCTGTGTTGTCTAGGGGATGCTATTGTTGAGAACATCTTGGTTTATTTGAGGTGTTTGTTCCCTTGTTTTTTCTTGTTGTTTGTGTGTCTTTGCATCTAGTGGTGTGGATTTGAGGCAGTACAGTTTCTATCTTGTAGTCTTATAGTGCTCCTGAAGGCTTCCACTACCTCACCTTTACAGTGGAGACCAATATTAACAGCACCCAATGCAAATAATATACCACCTTAAACCAAATGGCTCTGTTAAGGCATCTACAGTTTTGTCACAATGAACAGAAATGATGTGTTCAATTATTGTCTACAATATAAACAGTAAGTTTGCTAAAAGGGTCTACCATTTCAAATAATGGGAAATGAGAGAACAGAAGTAGTGTAAGATGTAATGTTTATGAGGGAGAAGGAGAGAAGATAGAGGTAAAAATTTATAGTAAGAGTGAGGGAGGAATTAATACAGGTTGGCTATTAATACGGGAGAAGTGAGAAAGAGAATCCAGAGAGATAGGAAGGTGAGAGAAAAAAAAAGTATGTACAGATTTTTTTTAAAAGGGAAAAAATATAAGAATACACACAAAAAAAGTCATATGCTATTCAGACATCCCATTCCTCAATAGATGCATGAAAAATATTTGGATTCAAAGATGGTAGAGGTGTGAGAGAGAAAAAAAGTATAAAATAAAAAGGAAAGTCTCAATGGAAATTTGATCAATTACTTCCACTGGCTTTCAAAAAATTTCTGTTTCCCTTCTTGGCCAATAGGTGGAGAGTCTGAGGTTCAATGTCAACTCCATCCTGGTGGGTGCCAGACTGGTTGGGTGGGTAAGCTGATAGAAAGATACCCTCACCTTCTTCCAGTCTTCCCACCCATTGTAGCTGGCTCCTATGACCCCACACACCTCAGGACTCACTGAGCTGGAGAGAACCCAGTTTTCTCCAGTTTCTGCAACCTGTACTCTCCCCAGGTAACTGCCCCCAGTCTCCAGCTTTCCCCAGGCTTACTAGACCCAGACTGGCCCCCACAACCCAGCTGTAATCTGATGGACCTGTACTTCAGCTTCCCCAGACCCTATCTTGCTGCAGTCCCAAGATCTCAATGCCCTTTCAACTTGCAGAGAGACCTCCAAGGATGTGCTCACACAAAAAAGTGACCCTGCAAAAGGCAGCAAAAAGACTTCAGGTGCAACCAAACTTGCAGGCACCCCAACAACATATCTCCAGGCCCTGGCGGGTGTCCCCAGACTGAGGCACTTGTGCCTTGAGATGACGATGGTGGTGGCAGCAAACCAGCATTCCCTGGCTGTTGTTCCAAGATCGCAGCAGCTGCATGTTACCAAACCTGTGGGTACTATGACAATGGACTTCCAGGCAACAGCAGGCAGCGGGTAGCAGGTGATCCGCTGGTGGTCTGCTGGTTGTCTGCAAGATAATGGTACGCAATAGGCGGGTGGATAGCAGGCAATGGACGATGGGTAAGTGAAAGGTAGGAGATGGGCCAGCAAGAAGTGGGCAAATGGGCAAATGGTGGATGATAGATGGAGGTCAGTGAGTGATCTGTGCTCAGAAAGTAGGTGATATGCTGGCAAACAGCAGGCTGTTGTGGCAGATGAATGATGTGTAAACAGCAGGGGATCAGTGGGCAGTGATGGCTGCCTCACAGAGAAATATTATTTCCTCTGCTTGAATCCTGAGTCATGGAGCAACAAGGAATGCAGCCTTCCTCTAGTTGCCATCTTGAATCTTCCTAGGACTTTCATTATAAAACCAGGAAAGTCCTGGGAAAACCTGAATGAAGTCATCACCCACCCCCATAAAGTTGCTTTAAGGAATGAATCAGCTATTGCATGTAAAACACTTAGAACATGTTTAGCCCTCAATAAATCTTAGCAGTTATTAACATTACTACTGCAACTAACCTCAACTAACGATTTCATGGGAGTTTGGTGCTACTCAAAATAGATGCTGTATGGGAAACATTTTGAAAAATATACATCACCACACAAATGTTGTCCATCGAAATCAATGGAGAAGAGAATGTATCTGAGCTGCTCAAGGGGCATTGTCCAAAGTACCTGTTATTTATTCAACAAATTTGATGGACAGCGGTTCTGCACTCAACAGGGGGCAGAGAAGAGATGTAGGAAACATGGTTCTTCTCGTTTGAGAATCTCACAGTGTAGTCACAATTGAGGAAGTAAGGCACAAGCGTTCCATGGCCTCCCACTTCCCCTTCTGGGATCCCACATTCACTCTCCTTCTCCAATGCCTGCGATTATTTGCTTGACTTTTATACTGACTTTTCTACCTTTTTTCATCCCAACCTAAGTGTAAGCATTTTCACTGTTCTGATCCTGGCCTTTCCCCTCCCTTCCTTGCCCGCACCTTCTGCAGTCCCTGACAAGCTCATGTCACCTATCCAGCTGCAACCCTTTCCACCATGGCTCATGATCACACTTAAATCTGTGGCTTTCACTTCTATGTCATTCTTGGTGTATTAGTCAGATTTTTGATGCCAGAACCCAAATCCCTGACAAGAACCACTTAAAGGAGAAAAGGTTTATTTTGGCTCACAGTTCCAGAGGTTCAGTCCATGGCTGGCTGACTCCATTGCTCTGGGCCTAAGGTGAGGCAGTCATAATGGAGGAAGGAGTACTGCTCCATTCATGGGCCAGGAAGCAAAGAGAGAACAAGGGAAAAGGGCTATAGGGAAGATACATCCTTCCAGGACACACATCTGTGACCCACCTCCTCCAGTCATGTGCCACCTGCCTGTAGTTACCACCCAGTTAGTTCACTGGTCCATTCAAGCTAGGATGGACTGATCAGGTTACAGTCCCATAAACCAACCCTTTTTAACCTCTGAATATTCCTGCATTACCATAGGAAAATTTGACACTTGGCTATGGTGTCTTGCCAAGGCTTTTCCTACCACTTCCTAGTGCCAAATAACAGTTCTTGCTCTGGGCAAGGGGAGCAAAACAGGATTTGTGAGGGCTGTAATTTGTCAGATGGTGCCAAGAGAGGATCCAGGTGAAGGGAGTAACATAAATAAAAGAAGTACAAAGTGGGACAAAATGGTTATAGGTGGTAAAGAGGGCAGTAGGGAATGCAGGAATATTGTGTGGCAGACAGAGGATGCATAGCAGGAACATTTGGTTTTAATCTGGGAAACAGAAGGAGGTCTAAGGAGTTGAGCTAAGATGATCACTGTGATTCTAAGGTCAGGAATTAAATTGCTAAAAGAATTTAGATTAATAGTAACTTGTGGTTGCAGACTACTGCCCAGTCCCTGATTTCCCAAATGAGAATCCCTTACTTCCATGAGACAGTTCCTGCAGTGTGAAGTGGGTCAGCAGCAGCATCCTCAACTAAGAAGAGCAAGTCATTATACGATATGATGGATGTGATGACCTAAGTGTTCCTAGTAACTGAACAGAATAAGCCTGTAGTTGCTGCTGAAGGGTCATGACTACAACTTCACTCATGATTTTTTGTTTGTTTTGTTTTTTGGTGCTAGGGATTGAACCCAGGGCCTTGTGCTTGTGAGGTAAGCACTTCACCAACTGAGCTATATCCCCAGCCCTTCACTCTTGATTTTATCCCCAGACTTTGTACAGGGCCTGGGAGAATATTTCAACTTGATGAATTTACTAATCAAGAGCCAGTTGGGAGACACTGAAGTGAACACGATGAGGCAGGTATCAAGGGTTTGGAAACTGAAAGGGAGGCTAAAACTCAACAGCTAGAGGAAGATTTAGCAGGACTTGCTGTCCATGGGACCTGGGGACACAAAGAGGCAAGGGTGGCAGGCTGGGAGCATGATGGCACTACCAAAGGAGGAAACTAGAAAGTTGGGGAACTCAAGATGGGGGTCTGCCAGGGAGGATGATGGTTTTGGATTCTGATATAAGGAAGGTTCTGGTGACCGAGAATTCTCCCAGAGGATCCTAGAAAAGGAGGAAGATGCTGACTTGGGAGTCAGTGCAAAATAGTAATTGATATGAGAACAAATGAATCCTCCAAAGGAAAAAAATAAAGAGTGGGAAAACCATGACATTAAGAACTTAAATATCTTTAAATGTCCTTCAATTGTAAGTTTTTGGCACCTTTGTCTAGTATGAGATAACTGTACTTATGTGGGTATGTCTCCATGTCTTCTATTCTGTACCATTGGTCTACTTGTCTATTTTGGTGCCAATACCATGCTGTTTTTGTTACTATTGCTCTGTAGTATAGTTAAAGGTCTGGTATTGTAATACCTCCTGCTTCGCTCTTCCTACTCAGGATTGCTTTTTCTATTCTGGGTATTTTATTCTCCCAAATGAATTTCATGATTGCTTTCTCTAGTTCTATGAGAAATGTCATAGGGATTTTAATTGTAATTGCATTAAATCTGTATAGTGCCTTTGGAAGTACAGCCATTTTGACAATATTAATTCTGCCTATCCAAGAACATGGGAGATCTTTCCATCTTCTAAGGTCTTCCTCAATTTCTTTCTTTAATGTTCCATAGTTTTCATTGTAGAGATATTTCACCTCTTTGGTTAGATTGATTCCCAAGTATTTTATTTTTTTTGAAGCTATTTTGAATGGAGTTGTTTTCCTCATTTCCCTTTCAGATGTTTCATTGCTTATGTATAAAAATGATTTAGATTTATGCATATTGATCTTATATCCTGCTATCCATATAAAATAAAATGAAATTAAACCCCTATCTCTCACCCTGTATGAAACTCAACTCAAAATGGATCAAGGATCTAGGAATTAGGCCCGAGACCCTTCACCAAACAGAAGAAAAAGTAGGCCCAAATCTCCATTACATTGGCTTAGGACCAGACTTCCTTAACAAGACTCTCATAGTGCAAGAAATAAAAGCAAGAATCAATAAAGATAAATTCAAACTAAAAAGTTTTTTCTCAGCACAAGAAACAATCAATAATGTTAAAAGAGAGCCTACAGAGTGGGAGAAAATCTTTTCCACACACACTTCAGACAGAGCACTAATCTCCAAAAGTTTATAAAGAACTTAAAAAACTTTACACCAAAAATACAAAGAACCCAATCAATAAATGGGCTAAGGAACTGGGCAGACTTCACAGAAGAAGATACATAGGTGGTCAACAAATACATGAAAAGTGCTCATCCATCCCTACTAATTAGAGAAATGCAAATTAAAACCACCCTAAGATTTCATCTAACTCCAATTAGAATGGCGATTATCAAGAACACAAGCAATAATAAGTGTTGGCATGGATGTGGGGGAAAAGGCACATTCATACATTGCTGGTGGAGTTGCAGATTGGTGCAGCCACTCTGGAAAGCCGTATGGAGATTCCTCAGAAAACTTGGAATGGACCCACCATTTGACCCAGCTATCCCACTCTTCAGCTTATACCCAAAGGACTTAAAATCAGCATACTACAGTGATGCAGCCACATCAATGTTCATAGCTGCTCAGTTCACAACAGCTAGATTGTGGAACCAATCTAGATGTCCTTCAATTGATGAATGGATAAAGAAACTGTGGTATATATACACAATGAAATATTAGTCATAAAAAAGAATAAAATTATGACATTTGCTGGGAAACGGATGAACTTGGAAAATATCGTGCTAAGTGAAATAGACCAAGCCCGGAAAACCAAAGGCCAAATGTTTTCTCTGATAAGTGCATGACAATATATAACAAAGGGGGTGATGGGGGGAAGAGAAGAATGAAGGAACTTTGGATGGTGTAGAGGAAAATGGGGTGGGACGGGGTGAGGGAAGGAAAGATAGTAGAATGAACAGACAGTATTATCCTATGTATATGTATGATTACATGAATGGTGTGAATCTACATTGTGTACAACCATAGAAATGAAAAGTTGTACCCCATTTGTGTACAATGAATCAAAATGCAATCTGTAAAAGAAAAAAAAAAAAGAAAAAAAGATGTCCTTCAAAAGACGGTGTGTTCAAGACTTGGTGCCTAGCATGGCATCATGGAAGTTGGTGGAAACTTAAGAGGTGGGGCCTAGGGGGAGATATTTAGGTCACTGGTGAGGGCGTGCCCTTCAAGGGGATTATGGGACCCTTGTCTCTTCCTCTTTCTTTTGCTTCTTGGTTTTGAGGTGAGTAGTTTTACTTTACCACACACTTCCACCATATGTGCTACCTCATGATGGGCCCAAAGCAAGAGGGACTGGAACCTACCAAACTATAAGCCAATACAAACTTTTTCTTTCTTTTTTTTTTTTTATTGTAAACAAATGGGATACATGTTGTTTCTCTGCCTGTACATGGCGTAAAGGCATACCATTTGTGTAATCATAAATTTACATAGGGTAATGTTGTTTGATTCATTCTGCCATTTTTTTCCCTTCTCCCCCACCCCTCCCCTCCCTCTATACAGTCCTTCCTTCCTCCATTCTGCCCCCCTCCCTAAACCCAACTCCAACCCCAACACTAACTCCTTCCCACCCCCCATTAGTGGTCTCATCCACTTATTAGCGATATCATTCTTCCTTTGGTGTTTTGAGATTGCTTATCTCACTTAGCATGATATTCTCCAGTTTCATCCATTTGCCTGCAAATGCCATAATTTATCATTCTTTATGGCTGATAGTAATATTCCATTGTATATACTATACCACATTTTCTTAATCCATTCATCAATTGAAGACATCTAGGTTGGTTCCACAATCTGGCTATTGTGACTGAGCAGCTATGAACATTGATTGTGGCTGTATCTCTGTAATATGCTGATTTTAAGTCCTTTGGGTATAGGCCAAGGAGTGAGATAGCTGGGTCAAATGGTGGTTCCATTCCAAGTTTTCTAAGGAGTCTCCACACTGCTTTCCAGAGTGGCTGCACTAATTTGCAGCCCCGCCAGCAATGTAAGAGTGTACCTTTCTCCCCACATCCTCGCCAACACCTGTTGTTGCTTGTATTCTTGATAATCTCCATTCTAATTGGGGTGAGATGGAATCTTAGGGTGGTTTTGATTTGCATTTCTCTTATTACTAGAGATGTTGAACATTTTTCCATATGTTTGTTGATTGCTTGTAGATCTTCTTCTGTAAAGTGTCTATTCATTTCCTTAGCCCATTTGTTGATTGGATTATTTGCATTCTTGGTGTAGAGTTTTTTGAGTTCTTTATAGATTCTGGAGATTAGTGCTCTATCTGAAGTATGATTGGCAAAGATTTTCTCCCACTCTGTAGGCTCTTTCTTCGCATTGCTGACAGTTTCCTTTGCTGAGAGAAAACTTTTTAGTTTGAGTCTATCCCAGTTATTAATTCTTGCTTTTATTTCTTGTGCTATGGGAGTCCTGTTGAGGAAGTCTGGTCCTAAGCCGACATGTTGAAGCTCTGGACCTACTTTTTCTTCTATAAGATGCAAGGTCTCTGGTCTGATTCCGAGATCCTTAATCCATTTTGAGTTTAGTTTCATGCATGGTGAGAGATATGGGTTTAGTTTCATTCTGTTGCATATGGATTTCCAATTCTCCCAGCACCATTTGGTGAAGAGACTATCTTTTCTCCATTGCATATTTTTGGCACGTTTGTCTAGTATGAGAAAATGGTATTTATTTGGGTTTGTGTCCGTGTCCTCTATTCTGTACCATTGATCCACCTTTCTATTTTGGTACCAATACTATGCCCTTTTTGTTACTATTGCTTTGTAGTAGAGTTGAAGATCTGGTATTGTGATACCCCCTGCTTCACTCTTTCTGCCAAGAATTGCTTTAGCTATTCTGGGTTTTTTATTCTTCCAGATGAATTTCATAATTTCTTGCTCTATTTCTGTAAGGTACATCATTGGGATTTTAATTGGAATTGCATTGAATCTGTATAGCACTTTTGGTAGTATGGCCATTTTGACAATATTAATTCTTCCTATCCAAGAACATGGGAGATCATTCCATCTTCTAAGATTTTCTTTAATTTCTTTCTTTAGTGTTCTGTAGTTCTCAATGTAGAGATCTTTCACCTCTTTTGTGAGATTGATTCCCAAGTATTTTATTTTTTTCGAAACTATTGTGAATGGGGTAGTTTTCCTAATTTCTCTTTCTGAAGATTCATCGCTTATGTATAAAAATGCCTTAGATTTATGTGCATTGATCTTATATCCCACTACTTTACTGAATTCACTTATGAGATCTAAAAGTTTTCTGGTGGAATTTCCTGGTTCCTCTAAGTATACAATCATATCATCAGCAAATAGGGATAGTTTGAGTTCTTCTTTTCCTATTCGTATCCCTTTAATTTCTTTGGTCTGTCTAATTGCTCTGGCTAGAGTTTCAAGGATGATATTGAATAGAAGTGAAAGAGGGCATCGCTGCCTTGTTCCAGTTTTTAGAGGGAATGATTTCAGTTTTTCACCATTTAGAATGATATTAGCCATGGGCTTAGTGTAGATGGCCTTTACAATGTTAAGGAATGTTCCCACTATCCCTATTTTTTCTAGTGTTTTGAGCATAAAGGGATGCTATATTTTATCAAATGCTTTTTCTGCATCTATCGAAATAATCCTGTGATTCTTGACTTTAAGTCTATTGATATGGTGAATGACATTTATTGATTTCCTGATGTTGAACCAACCTTGCATCCCTGGGATGAAACCCACTTGATCATGGTGCACTATCTTTTTAATATGTTTTTGTATGTGATTTGCTAAAATTTTGTTTAGAATTTTTGCATCTATGTTCATTAAGGATATTGGTCTGAAATTTTCTTTCCTCGATGTGTCTCTGTCTGGTGTAGGTATCAGGGTAATATTGGCTTCATAGAATGAGTTTGGGAGGGTTCCCTCCTCTTCTATTTTATGGAATACTTTGAGAAATATTGGAATGAGCTCTTCTTTAAAGGTTTTGTAGAACTTGGCTGAGAACCCATCTGGTCCTGGACTTTTCTTTGTTGGTAGGCTATTGATGACTTCTTCTATTTCATTACTTGAAATTGGTCTATTTAAATTGTGTATGTCCTCCTCGTTCGGTTTAGGCAATTCATATGTCTCTAGAAACCTGTTGATGTCTTCGAAATTTTCTATTTTGTTGGAGTATAAGTTTTCAAAATAGCTTCTAATTATGTTTTGTATTTCAGTCGTGTCTGTTGTGATATTTCCTTGTTCATTCTGAATTTTAGTAATTGGGTTTTCTCTCGTCTTCTCTTTGTTAGTGTGGCTAAAGGTTTATCAATTTTGTTTATTTTTTCGAAGAACCAACTATTTATTTTGTCAATTTTTTGTATTGTTTCTTTTGTTTCAATTTCGTTGATTTCAGCTCTGAGTTTAACTATTTCCTGTCTTCTACTACTTTTGGTGTTGGTCTGTTCTTCTTTTTCGAGGGCTTTGAGCTGTAGTGTTAGGTCGTTTATTTTTTGAGTTTTACTTCTTTTATTAAATGTGCTCCATGAAATAAATCTTCCTCTAAGTACTGCTTTCATAGTGTCCCAGAGATTTTGATATGATGTTTCTTTGTTCTCGTTTACCTCTAAGAATTTTTTAATTTCCTTCCTAATATCTTCTGTTATCCATTCATCATATAATAGCATATTGTTTAATCTCCAGGTGTTGGAGTAGTTTCTGTTTTTTACTCTTTCATTTATTTCTAATTTCAATCCATTATGATCTGATAGAATGCAAGGTAATGTCTCTATCTTCTTGTATTTGCTGACATTAGCTTTGTGGCATAAAATATGGTCTATTTTAGAGAAGGATCCATGTGCTGCTGAGAAGAAAGTGTATTTGCTCTTTGTTCGATGGTATATTCTATAAATGTCTGTTAAGTCTAAATTATTGATTGGGTTATTGAGATCTATGGTTTCTTTATTCAATTTTTGTTTGGAGGATCTGTCCAGTGGTGAGAGAGGCATGTTAAAATCACCTAGTATTATTGTGTTGTGGTCTATTTGATTTCTGGCATTGAGAAGGATTTGTTTAACATACATGGATGAGCCACTGTTTGGGGCATAGATGTTTATGATTGTCATATCTTGCTGATTTATGCTTCCCTTAAGCAGTATGAAATGTCCTTCTTTATCCCTTCTGACTAACATTGGCTTGAAGTCCACATTATCTGAAATGAGGATGGATACTCCAGCTTTTTTGCTGAGTCCATGTGCATGGTATGTTTTTCCCCAACCTTTCACCTTTAGTCTATGGGTATCTCTTTCTATGAGGTGAGTCTCTTGCAGGCAACATATTGTTGGATCTTTCTTTTTAATCCAATCTGCCAGTCTATGTCTTTTGATTGATGAATTCAGGCCATTAACATTCAGGGTTATTATTGATATATGATTTGTATTCCCGGTCCTTTGGTTCATATTTAAAATTTTTGACACATCTTGGTTCCTCCTTTATTTGACAGTTCCTTTAGGATAATTCCTCCCTTTGCTGATTTGCTTCTTTGTTTTTTATCTCTTCCTCATGAAATATTTTGCTGAGAATATTCTGTAATGCTGGCTTTCTTTTTGTAAATTCTTTTAGCTTTTGTTTATCATGGAATGATTTTATTTCATCGTCAAATTTGAAGGTAAGTTTTGCTGGGTATAAGATTCTTGGTTGGCATCCATTTTCTTTCAGAGCTTGAAAAATGTTGTTCCAGGCCCTTCTAGCTTTTAGGGTCTGGATTGAAAGATCTGCTGATATCCGTATTGGTTTCCCCCTGAATGTAATTTGGTTCTTTTCTCTCACCGCCTTTAAAATTCTGTCTTTATTTTGTATGTTAGGTATTTTCATTATAATGTGCCTTGGTGTGGGTCTGTTGTAATTTTGTGTATTTGGAGTCCTATAAGCCTCTTGGACTTGATTTTCCATTTCATTCTTCAGATTTGGGAAATTTTCTGATATTATTTCATTGAATAGATTGTTCATTCCTTTGGTTTGTTTCTCTGTTCCTTCCTCTATCCCAATAATTCTCAAATTTGGCCTTTTCATGATATCCCATAGTTCTTGGAGATTCTGTTCATGATTTCTTACCATCTTCTGTGTTTGTTCAACTTTGTTTTTGAGGTTAAATATTTTTTCTTCAATATCTGAAGTTCTGTCTTCCAGCTGTTCTATCCTATTGGTTATGCTTTCTATGGAGTTCTTAATTTGGTTTATTGTTTCCTTCATTTCAAGGATTTCTGTTTGGTTTTTTTTTCAATATCTCTAACTCTTTATTGAAATGATCTTTTGCTTCCTGAATTTGCTCTGTTAACTGTCGATTGGTGCGATCATTCAATGCCTGCATTTGCTCTTTCAATCTATCATTTGCTTCCTAATCATTTTTAATTATGATACATTCTGAACTCCCTTATCTGTCATTTCTTCTGCCATGCTGTTGTTGGATTCTATTGATGTAACATCTAGATTTTGTTTGGGGCATTTCTTCCCTTGTTTTCTCATATTGTTCAGGAAATCAGTGGGTCTTAAGATATTGCAGATTTCCTCTATCGACTTATATGTCCCTGAAGATTGCTAGTATATCCCCTCTTATCCTTCAGTAGCCTGAAGTCTTGGAGGAAGTTGATAATGCGGAGCTCCACGAAGAGCTGCCTCTCTAGTGGTGGTGACCCTCAGGTGGTGTATATTCCCTGCTAGTGTGGCAGAGGTGCCTCCACTTGTTGACCATGGTCATCCAATGGGGAACTAGGCTGTGGGCTGAGGCAAGTCCTGTTTGTGCCTGTGTCTCTGGTTTACCGTCCCTGTGGGAAAACCTCCCCCGCAGGGAAGACTCACTTCAGTGGGGACGTCTCACTGGTCAGTTGCCCCTCCTAGAGGTTCCACTCATCTACAACTACCGCCTGGGCTGGGCTGTCTTCCTCTGCACTGTTCCCAGGGGCCCGGACCTACCTCCTGGGCCTGGGAGCCTCACCCTTCGCAGGCGAAGTCTCCTTAGGCTGCCTCTCCCAGAGAATTGCCCGCAGTCCTGGAAACTTCGCTCCGCCTCTAGGCGTGTCTCTGTGCGGCTCTTCCAGCAAGAAGCTGCCTAGCTCCTGGGACCCTGCTCTGCACCTAATCACCTCTGAGCCGCCACCTGGAGTCCCGTACAATAGCTCCGAGACCCAGAGACCCGCCACACACCTCCTCCTCTGGACAGCGGCCCGGTTTCCGATGCAGTCACTAGGAGTCCAAGCAACTCACTTCACGTCTCCTCCTCCCGCCAACCACCTGTAGCCCTAGACAGTCACTCCGAGTCCAAGTGACCACCCTGTTCCTCCTCCTCCTCCTCGGGGTAGCCCCCTGGGTGTTCAGGAGCGGTGGCTCCGAGACCAAGTGACCCACCACACTCCTCCTCCAGGCAGGCCACCGGTGTTCAGGAGCGGTCGCTTTTAGTCCAATCAACTCACCACTCGCCTCCTCCTCTGGCAATCGCCTGTGGCTCTGATGCAGTCACTCCTAGACCAAGCGTCCCACCGCTCTCCTCCTCCAGGCAGGCCACCGATGTTCTGGAGCAGTAGTTCTGAGTTCAAACAGCTTGCCACGCAGCTCCTCCTCTGGCAACTGCCTGTGGTTCTGATGCAGTCACTCCTAGACCAAGCGACCCGCCTCTTCCTCCGGGCAACCCCCCCCCCCCGGTGTTCAGGAGCGGTCGTTCTGGGTCTAAACAGCTCGCCACACAGCTCCTCCTCAGGCAGCCGCCCAGAGCCCCAGTGGTTGCTCTGAGTCCAAGCACTGTGCTGAGCCGCCTCCTCCACGATGATGCCAGTTGTCCGTGTTTACCGCTCCAGTGGGGGGAGGGGCGTCTCGCCGAGCAACTCTACTTCACAAAGTTTCCTGCGTTCCAGGGCTACCGCCCCATCCGGGATGCCTCCCCAAAGGGAGAGTCTCACCTGGCGGCTTTGAGTTGGTCCCAAACCTCTCACTATCTCTTCTTTTGAATCCTGCGTCCTGGAGCAACGTGAAATGCAGCCGCCCTCTAGTCTGCCATCTTGAAAACCACTTTTTCTTTTAATAAGTTTATTTATCTCAGGTATTTGTTACAGTAATGGAAAGTTGACACAAGGATCAAACAGAAAGATATTTAGTGGACATAAAATGAAGAAAGGTAGATGAAAGGGACTGGGTCCTATTGCTGGAAGCCTATCTCTAACTTACACTGTCTTCAAATGGGTTCAGCATTTACTTTATTACTAGTGAGACTAAATCCAAAGGAATCTAGATCACTCAAAATTTTAGAGCCACGAGAGGCCACAACCTGGTTCCTGTGACTGGCAGGGAAACAGATGTGTACTCCTCTGTTCACACTCTTCTAGAACATTAGAGACTATTTTCCTGACATCATTTTCCCCAAGAACATTAATTATTTTTTTATATTAAGTATTCACCTTATGTAATTATAAAATCTCTGTGAGGTTGTGCATCTGAAAAAAGAGAAGAAAAACAGACACACAGCACATCTGTTACTGGAAGCAACACTTTCATTACTGAGAAACAAAAATAGCTGACACCAGAGAAAGTCAGAGACTCCCTTCCTCCCTCCTGTTGGTGTCACTCACAGGGACTGTGACAGGCTCACTTTCTTTGCAATCAGAACTCTTTAACTCAACAAACACATTGTTGAGTATTTGGGATGCTGTTCAAAATCACTCTGTCTGCCTTTATTCACTCAGTCCTCAAAATGAGGCTTTGATGCAGACTTTTTTCTCCATTTCACAGATTAAATGAATCCCCAGAAAGGTAAGGTCACTGGTCCAAGATTGCAGAGGGACTTAAACCCAAGTATCCAGTCTACAGAGCACTTAACCCCTACTCTCTGGTCCCAGGGAGCAATTTACATGTTCATTTAGCCAAATGGAGCTTTCGAGGAGGCATACTCTTGTGCTCTGTGCTGTGGAGGTGTGGAAAGACCAATACTTCTTCCCTCAGACCCTGAGTGCTCTGGAGCACATGGAAATTGCTAGTCCACTTGAAAGTGCTGCCTTTTGGGTTCAGATTACTCTGAGGAAGGCTGGGTCTCTCAGAGAGGAGGAGGAGAGTGGCTCCCTGCCCATCTCTCCTGACCTCCTTGGGAGCACCCAGTGCCCAGGACCTTCCTGATGGCCCTCGGTGGCCCACCTCCTCTCCTCTTTCAGAAAGCTTCCTTAGGCCTGTACAGCTTACCTAGCTCCAGCTTCATTCTCTACTTCTGCTTCCCAGGTACAGCCTGCCCTTCCAGTGCACAAATCCATTCTAGTTCTTTGGCTTGGTGACCAAGTTTATCTTCCTCTGTTCTCCCTCTGAAATTTATTCACTTGAGAGAAAATGTCTTATCATAGGAAAGCTATGAAGGTGAAGTTTCAGGCACTGTAGCAGGTCAGCTGTGGGAAGATATTGTCAAGGGGGGCAGTTCATGACTTCCTCAGAGCAAGAGTCAACTGCCTGCTCTATAGTGTGAGAGAGGAGTCCTATTTTTGTTTTGTTTTGCAATACTGGGGATTGAATCCAGGGCCACTCTACCATACACCTGCATTTCCAGTCCTTTTTATTTTATTTTGAGACAGGATCTTTCTATGCTGCCTAGGCTGGCCTCAAATTAGTGATCTTCCTGCCTCAGCCTCCTGAGTAATGGGATTACAGGTGTGAACCACCACACCTGGCAAGTCCTGGTTTTGAAGGCAAATGGTTTGTAATCCCTCTTTTTAGTTCCCCACTCAGGTTCCACACTCATTCATAAAAGGATTAGAAGTCAGTTACATGGAGACATGCTATAAGAAGTAAAGCAAAGTTGAGAAAAGTGAGATATTTCTACCGCACTTCATAGTTCTCGCTTTCATTGTTCCTTTAGAGCCTCACATCTGCCTGGGACAGCCATAACCATACTCCTTGTTCATAGCACCAGCTTATGATGAGAGAAGCAAAGCACGCAGAGGTTAGATAATGTGCCTAGGCTCACTCTGTAAAGGGTGAGCCTGGATGGATAGGGCCTAGACTTGGGTTTCTCTTCTTTTCTTTTTGTGGTTCTGGAGATGAAACCCAGGGCCTTGTGTATGCCGGACCAGCATTCTGCAACTAAGCGATTCCCTTGTTCCCTGGGTTCTTTTTAATATGCCCCAGGGAAGAGGAAGATGGAGTGGTGGCGTGAAGGACCTCTTCCCGGCAGGCACCGAGTCCCTCCACCTATGCCTGCTCTTTCTATGAATCAATTCCCTTCCAAAGCACTCACTACTCACTCCACCCCAGTCCTCTTGTAAATCCCCTCATGGTATATTCTTAGCCCTGCAATTTGCAATAGTGTGCAGTCAAAAGTAACACATTTCTTTACCTACTACAACACATTTATTTTCCACAGCTGGTCCAGAACCTCCGAAAATTGCTTTTGACATGCTTAAATAAGACACGTGAATGGTAAAAGGCATCTACTGAAATTGAGTAAGTGGGTATAACTTTTGTACATTATACTTTTGTTCCACTTACTCTTGTGCATAGTTCATTCACCCCTATCCCGGCAAACCACGTTTTCTACAGCAACCTCGTTCAATGGCTGGAGAACAAATCATCTGATCTGTGGTGTGATGGGGCTGCCCAGTAGCTAAGGGTCCAGTGTCAGCAGTTTTACCGTCCCTGTTTGCACAGGGATATATTTGCAGTTATTTGACATGTTTTGCATTGTACCTTTATTATCTTATAAAATAAATGAAAATGTACAAATATTGTGTCAACTAAAATAATGTGTAAAAGAAGAATGCAATGAGAACACATTTATTATTCATTCTAGCATAGATAAAGCAAATATTTAAAGAAGGATCATATGTTAGACAATTTTTTTACAAAAGAATGGAATTATGCATCTTGTCAAATATAAAATAATGAAAATATAAAAACAGAAGTTCTGGGCTGGCCATGTGGCTCACTGGTAGAGTGTCTGCCTGGCAGGCAGAAGGCCTTCAGTTCAATCCCAGCACCACATGCACACAAAAAAGTATCAAAATAATAATAAAAATGTTAATTTTTAAAAAGCAGAAGTTCTGATACTAAGAACTGTCGGGGTTTCGGCCGGACCCCTGGCCCTAGGTGGAGCCTGGCCAAGATGGCGCCTGGCAAGCTGCCAGTGCGGTTGGAAACTGCTATTCTGCACGCAAACAACTAACTTCACCTTGAGGAAGTCTCAGTAATTGGTCAGGGCCTCTGCATGATTCTTGCGTGATTCTTAGGTGCTTCAAGTTATACCCATATACGTCTATCTTCTCCCCACATATCATGAATATTCTAATTAGTTGATATAACCTATATAAGTGACAATAACTTCCCTAAAAGGAGGAAGAAGAATCTGCTGTTAATAAAGAAGTTTGCCACCCATCACGTCTCCGGGTCGTTCTTGCTGGCGAGAGCGACAGGTGGCGCCGAATCCCGGGAATCTTACGTGCCGCGGAGAGGTGAGTGAGGTGAGCAATGATCAGTGAAAGTGTGCACCCAGATCTGTCAGTGGACAGGGAGGTTTCCTAGAGACGAGAATATTGTGATTGCGATAAAGTTCCTAGGAACGAGAGGTTAAAGTTTCCTCAAAAAATGGGGAACGAGGTTGCTAGATATAGAATGGAAGGTCCCTTGAAAGAAATTCTTAAAGCTAACGGCACTGCCTTAAAGACAAAAACTGCCCGGGCATTTTTAAAGCAGGTAGAGGAGATTTCACCTTGGTTTTTGGAGAAAGGATTGCTAAATATCCCACAGTGGGAACACCTGGGGGAAGATTTAAAGCGTTGTCCGGTAACGCTCCCAGGGACGTTAGCAGTTTGGTCATTAGTCAGAACTTGTTTGCGTTCCCCTCGGGAGGCTTTACAAAAGGCAGTTACACAGGGAGAGGAAGTGTTAGAAAAGGTAAAAGAAGAGTCACAAAAGGGCTCTGTTAGTGCTCAGTCAGATTCTGATGAGAGCGAAGAGGGACTCTCAGAGATGGAGATAAATAAAATTAGTGAAGAAACAAAGTGTTCTCAAGCTGGTTCAATTAGTCAACAGGCATTAAGGGAATTGGAGGGCATAGGGCAGCAGCTAGAAGACAAAAATAAGGCGTTACAAAAGGCTTTACGAGAGTTGAGCTTACAAAAATATGCAGTGGCGCAGTGAAAAAAAAAAAAAAAAAAAAAAGGAGGAAGTGCAAACAAGCAGAGCACAAAGAGGAAAATCAGTTTAGGGGAGGGTCCCCCTAGGCAGAGAGCTCAGCAGCTCCATTCCTCAAAAGTAGTAAGAAATAATGTTTTGTGATTTTCTGCATTCAAACCTAACCTGATTTCTCAACCAGGTAAAAAAGGGGTTAAAAAGTCCTGGGTGATCCTCCCTCCCCCTGCCTGGCCTTGCTAAAGCCACATTGGAATGTAACTGCAGCGTCTCAAGGAGAAAAGGGAGGTAACCTGAAGATAAGAAGAAAAAAAAAAAAAAAAAGATGTCCGTTTTAAACTCCTGGGCCGCTACACAAAACTAACTTATTCTTCAGGATTCTTGTTTTGTTTTGTTTTTTCTTTAATGCTGTATTTTTGAGCTCATAATTTTGATCCTGCATACCTAGGTTAATGATTTTTTTTTCTTTTTGATCAGTTCTATTTTTTATTCAACTGAAGTTTTTAAACAGCTGTTTCATTGCAATGAACATTTACCTATAAAGTTACAAGGCCTTTGATTTTGTGTTATGTGTTATGTTGTGCTGTCTAATGTCATGTTTTGTCTGCGTCAAAACTGAGCGCTCTTAAAATTAAAATTTAAAAATGGATCCAAATACTTTTATTCACATGATTTAAAAAGGTTCAATTTAAATTGGGTAAACTAATGAAAGTAAAATATCTTTAAAAATAACTTGCAAGTCTCCAGGTGGTCAAACTAATGAAATGTTAATGTTAAACAATGTCTAATATCAATTGCTTCTAGGACTTTTCTTCAACAGGAAAGAGGCAGCAGATCCTGTTCAGGACACTTGTCTGATATCTTGGTTTCTATAAAATAAATAAATTGGAGTTAACATGTATGGGATTACTCAAATGTGTTTGTAGAGACGTCTGGTTAATTTACAAAGTTAAAATGCTAATTGTTAAATAACATCAAGTACTCTTAACCCCTCAAATTCCATGGGGCATCATACTTAAACATTATTGGTGTTTTCATAGGTTGGTAAATAAAAAGGGTTTACGATTACTTTGTGTCCTCACTAAACTAAAAACAAGGTTACTAAGAGTTATGTCCTAACAAGTGGAATTCTATATATAAAGGTTCCCAAAAGTTTCAACTGTGTTTCAATTAAGAGTACTATAAACAACAAAATATTTAATCTTATTAAAATAGAGTGATTTATCTAAATTCAAAAATTTCATAAGAGTTGTTTCAGAATGTGAACAAAAAGGGGTCAACAGATAGGAAAGAGAAAATAAAAGGGTCTGGATATGGAAATATATTTAGTAAAAGAGAAAAGGAAATGTTTCTGGGTAAAAAAGTGCTTGTATGATGAAATACATGAGGGTCTAAGTAAGTGCTAAGAACGTCTATGTAAATAAAGGGCAAGTTTCAACATGTAAACAGCCAAAGCTATTTAAGGTTTCTCCTAAGGTGAAATACTAATGTTCTGATATAAGCCAAAGTTTAATCTATATGGTAAAATGACATGGTAAAATGACAAGGATTTCTTAAAAACACTAATTCATTCTTAACTTTGTGTCTCTTAAGTTTTATTCTTTAAAACAATTGTCTTAAAAATAGGGGTTTATACAATTATGGTTAAGCAACTGTTAAAGATTGTACTACGTTATAAAGTCTAAATTTTTCTTTAAAAACTAAAATTGGTAAGAACCAATTCCTCACTAAAATTAAAATAACTCTAACCACAGATGTACCTTATAACCCACAAAAACAAGGTATTGTCAAACATACACATCTCACCCTCAAAAATACTCTTTATAAACAAAAAGGGGGAATAGAGGAGACCTTCCGGTCCCCTAAAGATAAACTTTCTCTTTGTCTCTTTGTTTGGGGTTTTTTAACTCTGGGTAATAAGGGTAACCCGGTGCTTTACTGGAGCTGCAGCTCAGTTTGTGTGTTTCCATGGAATAAACTAACTTACAACCTCTTTTTAGTCTCTTAGGAGGAACAGTTCAACTATGTAACAAAACAACTGCTTCTCTCAATTGTACTTCAGATTTGTGCTATCTCTCAATGTTAAAATGCTTCTAGGTTCCTGCTGGCAGACTTAATGTGTGTTCCTACCTTCTTGCCTATGCCAGTTTCTGTTACAGATGATGAATTGCCAGTATTGCTTTCCAGAAATAAGAGGGACTTTGGAATCACCGCAGCAGTCATTACCGCCATAGTTGCATCAGCGGCAGCAGCCACTGCGGCAGCTGTAGCCTTAACTACGTCTGTACAATCCGCAGCCACAATCAATAAGGTGGTTCAACAGACTGCTACTGCCTTATCTACTCAGCAGACAGTGGATCAACACTTAAAAGCAGGGATTCTTTTAGTGAACCAGCGAGTGGACTTACTTCAAGAACAAATGGACATTTTACAGGAACTGTTAAACGTGGGATGTATTTATCATCTGGCGGGACTGTGCATTACACCTGTAGCTTATCATAACTTCAGCTATGCAGCAAATTTGTCTAGAAGCTTGTCTGTTCAGTTACGCGCTAACTGGTCTTACGAATTTGATAATCTTACTGCTATTCTTAGATCTCAAATTGTTAGCCTTAATGCTACTAGAGTTGATGTAGCTCCAATGTCTGAAGTGCTAAATTGGTTATCCTCCTCTTTCAGTTTTATTAAGCAGTGGGCTGGTATGGGAGCATTATGCATGCTTATGATCATTGCTGTTATCTTCCTCTCACGCACTATCATGCGTGTGCGCCAGAGTCAAGCGAGAGATCGTATCATCTTCCATCAGGCCATGGCTGCCCTAGAGGCCGGCAGCTCCCCACAAGTGTGGCTCGCGAGGCTGGACCATTGACCAGACGGGTAAGGAAGGAGGTAACGCCGTACCGACCTAAGACAGGAGCTGTAGCATGCTCTACAGTTATCCGATGACGGGTAAGGACGGTAGTTGACCACTCCGCCTAAGACAGGCTTGGTCCCGAGCTTTTCTTTTAAAAGAAAAAAGGGGGAACTGTCGGGGTTTCGGCCGGACCCCTGGTCCTAGGTGGAGCCTGGCCAAGATGGCGCCTGGCAAGCTGCCAGTGCGGTTGGAAACTGCTATTCTGCACGCAAACAACTAATTTCACCTTGAGGAAGTCTCAGTAATTGGTCAGGGCCTCTGCATGATTCTTGCGTGATTCTTAGGTGCTTCAAGTTATACCCATATACGTCTATCTTCTCCCCACATATCATGAATATTCTAATTAGTTGATATAACCTATATAAGTGACAATAACTTCCCTAAAAGGAGGAAGAAGAATCTGCTGTTAATAAAGAAGTTTGCCACCCATCACGTCTCCGGGTCGTTCTTGCTGGCGAGAGCGATAAAGAACCACAAGTCTCAAAACTATAATAAAATTGAGCATTTTACTTAAGTTATTTGATTCCTCCCTGATGCTTAAAATTAGACAGACAGCTGGTTTCAGTTCAGTGAAAATCCAATTAAGAATATAACTTCAGTGTTCTCTGCTTTCTGATCATGATGTGAGCTGCTTCACTCTGCCACACTCTCCTGCCATGATGTTCAGCCTCACCTTGAGCCCCGAGGAATGGAGCTGGTCTTCTATGGACTAAGACTGTGAAACCATGTGCCCTCAAATAAACCTTTGTTTCTCTACAATTGTGCTGGTTGGGTCCTTTAGTCACAGTAGCAAAAAAGCTGACTAAAACACTGCTTCCCACAAATTTTTATGTGGAATGTTTTTATTTTTATTTAGCCAAAATACTTTTATAATTTTCATTTCGAATTATTCTTTGATCACTGGTTATTTAGAATTGTGTTACTTTGTTTTCAAATATTTGGGAGAATTTTAGATATTTTTCTGTTGCCAATGTCTAATTCAATTTCACTGTGATCATGGAACATAGTTTGTATATTTAAAATCCTTGCAAATGTATTGACATTTCTTTTATGCCCATCTTTTTTTTTTTTTTTTCGCGGTACTGGGGATCGAACTCAGGGCCTTGTGCTTACGAGGCAAGCACTCTACCAGCTGAGCTATCTCCCCAGCCCTTTTTATGCCCATCTTGGTAGGCCAGTTTTTTTTTTTTTTATTGTAAACAAATGGGATACATGTTGTTTCTCTGTTTGTACATGGCGTAAAGGCATACCATTTGTGTAATCATAAATTTACATAGGGTAATGCTGTTTGATTCATTGTTATTTTTTTCCCTTCCCCCCACCCCTCCCAGCCCTCTTTTCCCTCTATACAGTCCTTCCTTCCTCCATTCTTGCCCCCCTCCCTAACCCTAACTCTAACCCTAACACTAACCCCTCCCACCCCCCATTATGTGTCATCATCCACTTATTAGCGATATCATTCGTCCTTTGTTTTTTTGAGATTGGCTTATCTCACTTAGCATGATATTCTCCAATTTCATCCATTTGGTAGGCCAGTTTTATAAGTGAAATCTTGTTAATTACTGAAATTAATATTTTCTTCTTGTTTTCCTCTTATACTCCCTTCTTTCCCCTCAAAAGTGGGAGTGTATTTAGAAAATGTTCTTTTTACTTTTTTGTTTTATATACAAAAAACCACATTGCCCCCTCCAATATATATATATAAACTTCAAATACATGACCAGTGAAACTCCACACCTTGTACAATCACAAGAATGGGATCCTAATTAGAATAAGTTATACTCTTTGTATGTACAATATATCAAAATATATTCTGCAATCATGCATATATAAAAAGAACAAATTTTTTAAAGGAGTATAACTTCACTATTTTGGTCAAGTCTAATTACAGTTGGGTTTCATGGTTAAAATATGGACTTTTCACTTTGATGAACTGGGTTGGAATTGACTCCACCGCTTACTACCTAATGCGTGGCTCACCAGTTCCTCAACTGTTACACACAGCCTAAAAGTACTTCCCTCACCGGGTTATTTGAACATTAGAAGAGAGGATGGAAAACACTTGGCATAGAACCTGGCACACAGAGAGTTTTGAAATGAGTGTTAGTTATTTTATCATTTGAAAAGACATGCATCCATATCTATATATCCTTGATTATGTGTGCTACAAATCAGCTCTTTTTTTAATTCCTTTTTTTAAAAATTCCTTTTTCTCAGTTGTTTGCTCTCCGTCTTTGCTGAGGTGGAGACTTTTCTCAAACCTTTGATCACCAAGGAGGCTTGTTGACCACTGGGCTTCAGTGGAGGGGAAACAGGTAGTATCCACTATCTACTCTTCTGGGGACCACATGGAGAGAGGTGTGGACACTCACTGCTCAGCATAGAGACTGTCGCTTCAATGATGTTTGCAGTCTAACTCTTCATATCACCTGTCCCTGGAGCCCTAAGTCAAGAACCTCTCTGGTTCCGTTACTCTAGAGAGCTGGTCAGGGAAGAGTAAGGGAAGTGACTGCTACCTAGGATGGGGCAGAGAACCACGAGGTCTAAGTGCTGCTGAAACAGAATATCATCCAATTGCTTTCATCTCCATACTTGCCCCCTGCCTTCCAGGTCTCTGCCACCTCCAATCTCCGGGCCTCTGGGTCTACTGTTCTGTGAATACTAAGATTTCTCTCCCCAGCTTCAGTTACCACCACCTGGTGGCTAACCGCTTCCCATCTTTTAAAACGTTACCTCCTGTCATTGTTGTTTTCCCTCCAATTTTTTTTTTATTCCTTCCCTCTTGTATTAGTGGAATTTCAAGGGGCAGGCATAAATATATGTGTTCAATTCACCATGTTTCAGATAACTGCATGTTTTTTGTGTCTACATTTTGAATGACCAATAAACTGTATGAATATTCTATGGAATCACTACTTTGTATTAAGTTCCAAAATATTTTGGAATTCAGAAAATATCTAAACTTCCATTTTTATTTATCTTAGCTCTTTAAGATTCAATACTTTTTGATGCATGAAAAAATATTATTATAAGATAATATGTACTTAGGTTGTAAACAGGGAAGGCATGCTCAAAAGTGCTTCGTAAATGGTATGATCAAACATATTAAGGAAAATCAAGAGAAAGGGATGAGTTTCATTCCTAGGTCAGTAGAATACATAGAAAAGAGCTATAGGAGGTGAGATGTGAATGCTGAGTTGTGTAAGAACATAAATTTAAAAAGATGAACTTAAGGCTTATTAAATTGTAAATGGGATTTTTACAGTCTAGAGTTAAAGAGGGGTTCAGAGCTGACACTACTTGCGTATTAATCATTAGTTATACCCACCTTTACATCACTTTTACCCCATCCTCTCCTCCTTTGGCAAACAAGCAGAGAAACTGGGTCTCAGAAACTGGTCCACATCTTTTCTATAACTCTGTATCTGCTCAGGGCAACATTAACCACAGACATTAGTTGCGTTAACAGTTACAATGAACTCTAATGCTTAAATTAATAACCTGATTTCAGATTAAATGTCTTTGTTGTCGAGTTTACAATAACATCTGCCTTTTCTTTGGTGATATTTCCAGGAGAAACCTGAAAAGTAATTGCACCAGTTTCCGTTTCATGCGTTGTGAACCAAATATGAGAGACAGTCCTGAAAATAATCTGAAAAGAAAGAGAATGGAGAAAGAATAGGCTGGCTCCTGGAGGAAAACAAACATCCTGAGGCCCTGTTCTCTTCCCAGGCCTCTTTTTTTTTTCTAACCTGTTAAACTGCTGTATTTTTTTTAAAGGAAATTAGAAAATAATTATTTGTAGGAGTATCTACATTGTCTCCTTAAATAGGATGAAGCAGGTCGGACCCATCTGTTTATCTGCAAAAGTTGCTGCCGTGTCATGAGGAAGAGGAAGAGTGGAAAGCACCTTCTCAGTTCATGCTGATAACATCTCTGGGAGATTCTTTTATTACCACTGAGGTAGCAATATAAAGACTGCTCAGAGGAAATTATCTTCAACTTGTTGGTTTATTACTGTCCCCTCTAGACTCTGAGCCTTTGCAACCTAGAAGTGCAGCTTTGATTCCTCTCCTCCTCCTCCCCCTCCTCCTCCCTCCTCCTCCTCCTCCTCCTCCTCCTCCTCCTCCTCCTCCTCCTCCTCCTCCTCCTCCTCCTCCTCCTCCTCCTTCTTCTTCTTCTTCTTCTTCTTCTTCTTCTTCTTCTTCTTCTTCTTCTTCCCTTTACCTCTTCAGCTCTCCCTTTGCATATTTACACAGGGGCAACAGAACCAACAGGCCGACTGTGGGGATACTGTGTAGTAATATACATGAAAGCAATCAGAAGAGTCATGTTTTCGTTATTTAAATTTTTTTCTTCTTTTTTGTTTTTGAGCACTCAATTTTGTTGGAAATCATTATTTTTTATCATCATTTGTTAGAAACTCTGCTTCACTAGCACTGATTTGATTCACATCCATACAATTGGATCTTTGTATGCCCAGATAATGGGCCAGGCTCTAACACCCTCTTCATGCCTGCTTCCTTCTTCATGTGAATGAACTTGTCTCTTTCTGTTGAACTCCATCTCCCAGTGAGAAGTCATGAAGTAAAGGGGAAATCTGCTTCTCTGGGCAAACACACTTACAGACCACATCAGGCAATACTTTGAATTTTTACTTTTGAGTTTGTTCTGAGGATCTCTTTGAAACATCTGTGGGGAAACCACACTTACAACCCCAAATGTTAAGAACTAAAAAACTTAGAAAACTAACTAGTAAGCTGTAGCAGTTGCTTGTTAATCTTAGAGTCAGGTAATAAGAAGGTAATAAGTATTACCACAGCCAGTTTTGAGGCTTGCTATAGGCTGGAAACCTTGCAAAAGACTTCAAATAAACCCTCTCCTTTAATCCTCATGATAGCTCTGAAATGTGCTATTACCATGCTTATTTTACATGCAATGAAAGTGAGATTCAGAAAGGTTGTGTCACCCAGCTTTTCTTTCTTTTTAATTAGTTAATTAGTTTTTTACAGAGTCTCCTATGCTTCACAGAATGGCCTTGAACTCCTGGACCCAAGCAATAATCCTGCCTGAGCCTCCCAAGTAGCTGGGTCTATAGGCGTGAGCCACCACACCCTGCCAAGCACCCAACTGGCAAAATGGAGATTCAAAAACTAGGTGTTCCATTCTTCTAACACCAGAATCTAGTACTTAGTAAATGTGCTTTGGCTGCTTCTGCTTTGCAGCCAGAACCATTATAGTACTGGTATTTCTACCCGTTTACCCTCATAGACTTGTATAGACCAGTATATTCTACACAAATAACTAAATTTTTGAGACTTCTCTTAATCCCATAAAGCTATGACTTAACTTTCAAAATGTCTGGATGATTTTTTATGCCAAGAGCTTTTACTTAAAGAATTTACTTATTATAGTTATCTTGTCTCTTGAAAAACAGTCTAGGAAGAATTATTGAGTCATTAGTACTAACTTTTAGTTACAAGCCATATGACAACCCCATCAGCAATTAACCCTTATGGGCAAGGAAATAGAAAATATTATTATTTATAGGTCAAAGAGGGCATCTGGCAGGAGTGGGTTGGGCACATGCCTGTAATTCCAGCAGCTTGGGAGGCTGAGGTAGGAGGATCTCGAATTCACACCCAGCTTGGCAAAATCGAGGCACTAAGCAACTCAGTGAGACCCTGTCTCTAAATAAAATACAGAGTAGGGCTGGGGATGTGGCTCAGTTGAGTGTCCCTGAGTTCAATCCCTGGTACTCCCCTCAAAAAAAGTAAATAACATTAAAAAAACACCTATGACTTTGCTAAACATTGTCACATGATACATAACTATGTTTTTCCTATTATACTAACATGCCAGTCTTACCCTCAAGGTGCTTACAATCTATTGTTAGTATTTAGACACCACAATATGGAGACACCCCAAAACTTAGAAATTAAGGAAATAATGGCTTCTGTCAAATCAGCAACTAGTGAGTTAGAACAGCTATGAAGATGCATGAAACAGAACAGAGAGAGAAACACAAAGATAGAAGGAAAGGGAGAGTGAAAGGCAGAGAGAGAGACAGACAGACAGACACTGAGACAAATACACAGATAGATTGACAGAGACAGAGGAAGAGAGAGTTGCTTTTAGGCTGACAAGAATGGAGAGGAAATGTTTTGAATTTTGAAGTATAAGTAGAGAAGAAGGGGTTCATCTGAAGGGAGTCTGTCAGTACCGAAAGTCGAGACAAAGAAAAGTCACTGAGGCAAATGCAGTGTCTATTCTATCCTATTCAGATGCATCAAGTTCCCCAATGTTCAGCTAAGACTGCCATTTTGGTGAGATGGGGATCATAGCCTGATGCCATTAGGTGTCATATATTTAATTCATCTCACTCAGATTTTGGGGTTTATCAATGACATTTTGATTCTCTGATTATTGGAGGAGTGGGTAAGAGGGGAGAAGGCTCTGATCATGTGGATTTTGAGTATTCTGATTCCTCAGGGGACTCTTCCTCATGGTAAAGTAAAAGTCTGTCTCTGAGTCACATGAAAGTTTCTTATCTCTAATAATTACCTTTCTTGGGTCCAACATACAATATTAATTAGCATATGAGGTCTTAATATGAGGTTAGTTAGGATAAGCAATCTCAGGATCTGAAAACACCCTGCATGTTAGTCAGCTTTTCATTTCTCACAAAAATACCTGACCAGAACAACTTAGAGGAAAGATTTATTTTGGGTCATGGTTTCAGAGGTCTTGGGACATGGTTGGCCAACTCCATTGTAGAAACATCATGGTGGAAGTAAATATGGGGGAGGGAAGCTGCTCAGCCTATGGTAGCCAGAAAACATGGAAAGACAGGAGGGAGCCAGGGACAGACACAGTCCCCAAGGTCACATACCCAGTGATTTATTTCCTCCAGTCACACTTCACCTGCCTATTATTTTCACCACCAACCAGTAAACCCATTCAAATTAGTAATCCACCAAATGTAAATCCACTGATGAGGTCAGAGCCCTCATAATGCAATCTTTTCAACTCTGAAAATTTTTGAATTTCCTAACACGTGAACTTTGGGGGATATTTAGAATCCAGACCATAAACACTCTGCAAAGGCAAGGGTGAATGAGCCTTCCAAAACAAAAACAAAACTAGAGGGCTGGGATATAGCAGTGGTAGAGCACTTGCCTTGTTTGTGTGAGGCCCTAGGTAAGATCGCCAGCACCATAAAAACAAGCAAAAAACTAAAACTAAAACCAGTCCATTGTCTTTACTTGCTGCCTCACTTTGTCTTTACTGATTCCTATGCAGTTTGGGTGGGCAGTGTGTAAAAAAGTAAAACACTCTCAACATTTAAATCAGTTCTAGGTAATCAAAAGAAACCATACAAATATTGACTAGTATAGAAATTTGGAAAGGGTAAGACTCACTCATATTGGACAGGTTACTGAAGGCTTTACAAAGGGAAGGCCTTGAGATAGACCTTGAAGAGTGGATATAAATGGGTCAGGTCAAAGAAGGCAACAGGACTGAGGTTGTGGCTCAGTGGTAGAGCACTTGCCTCTCATGTATGAGGCACTGGGTTTGATTCTCAGCACTGCATATAAATAAATGAATAAAATAAAGGTCCATCAGCAACTAAAAAAAAAATATATATATATATGTATATATATATATATATATACATATATATATATATATATATATATATATATATATATATTAGTTACCATAAAGAAGGCAGCAAGGCATTCTAAATGCATGGAATATTTAAAACAGAAAGAATTGAAAAAGAATAGAGAGTAATCCAATTTACCTAAGGCAAAGTCTCAATAGTGAGAGACCAGGCTGGCAAAAGATAGGGGGCCAGATTATGGAAGATTTGGAAACCATATTTTTTTCTTTTTATTTCATTCTATAGGCATAAGGAGCCAGACAGCTTTTTGTGCAGGGAAGTACCTGATAAAGCAATTCTGGAAATGTGTATAAAAAAACACTGCAGAGGACAGATTGTGAATGACAGAGACTAAAGGCAAGGTGGCCAGAGCAGCACTGCGGGGCACTGAAATCAGGATGAAGGGTGGGAATGTAGAGGAAAAAGAATTATGAGACATTTTGAAAGGAGGCTTGTTGGGGCTTGGAAAATAATTGGATAGGGAAAGGAATCTAGAGAATATTCCAGAGTTTATACCGTAGTTTCCAATGGTGAGAATAGACACCCTGACATGAACTGTCATGAGTTTTGTAATAAACCTTCCAGACTGTGCAGAGAAACAACCTCCATTTCCTTATCTAAAGAATGGGGGTGGGTAATACTTATGGCAATTAGATTGTAGTTCTAATTGACTGAGGTGAAATTCCATTGTAAGTGGGTAATGGTGATTACTATCCCATTATGGTCCTTCTTATGTGTCAAGTAGGAGTAGAGTACCTTAAAAAAATTATTTTTTTCGGGTCTTATCACCACCCATATTTATAGATAAGGACACTGAGACATAAGAAGAGTATTGATCAAGGTCAATGACTGGTCAGAGGTGGAATGGTATTTGAGCCCTGCCAGAACTGGCTTTAGAATTGGTCTGCTTCATTACTACACTGTGCCCACTCCTGGAGTGAAAATATGTGTATTGTAATGTTATGCCATCCAATTTTTTTTCTGGTCTGATTACATTCACCAAGGATTCTCACAATAGTCAGTTGCAGAGCTCAGTATTACCAGTAGCCATGGCAATTATCTTTCTCATTGCAAATAAAGTAATTACAATTTTGGTTTCATAAATAAGTCTCTTGAGTTTGATTAGTATGAGTCCAATCAACTCTGGGTAAAATGATAAGACTTGCCTTCTTGACCTGATGATCTGAGGACAAGGTTCTGAACCCATGTCACAAAGTAGTCCCAGGACTCTATCCACTGTAGCAAACACAAAGAAAGCAGCTGCCTGCTTCCCCTCTGCCATCTCATTAGCTGCAGCAAAAGCAGAGATTTCCAGGGGCTCATAATCCAGAAGACACTCCACATTTCCCAGTAGGGTTCTCTTTCCATTAGTCTTGAATATGTGTTGTCTGAAGGTAAATCTCCAGCTTAAAATGGTGGAGCTATAGAATTCTGAAGAGGCATCCAAATAATTGATTCTCAGTCCTAGCTTCCTAATAGAATCACTTAGAATGTTTTAAAAAACTGTCTGGTACACCACCCACCTAAACAGTTAAAATCAGGATCTCTAGGAATAGTGCCTAAATCTGTGTTTTATTTTTATTTTTTTTATTTTCATTTTTTTTATTATTGTAAACAAATGGGATACATGTTGTTTCTCTGTTTGTACATGGCGTAAAGGCATACCATTTGTGTAGTCATAAATTTACATAGGGTAATGTTGTTTGATTCATTCTGTTATTTTTTCCCCTTCCCCCCCACCCCTCCCACCCCTCTTTTCCCTCTATACAGTCCTTCCTTCCTCCATTCTTGCCCCCCTCCCTAACCCTAACTCTAACCCTAACACTAACCCCTCCCACCCCCCATTATGTGTCATCATCCACTTATTAGCGATATCATTCGTCCATTGGTTTTTTGAGATTGGCTTATCTCACTTAGCATGATATTCTCCAGTGTCATCCATTTGCCTGCAAATGCCATAATTTTATCATTCTTTATGGCTGAGTAATATTTCATTGTATATATATACCACAGTTTCTTTATCCATTCATCAATTGAAGGACATCTAGGTTGGTTCCACAATCTGGCTATTGTGAACTGAGCAGCTATGAACATTGATGTGGCTGTATCTCTGTAATATGCTGATTTTAAGTCCTTTGGGTATAGGCCAAGGAGTGGGATAGCTGGGTCAAATGGTGGTTCCATTCCAAGTTTTCTAAGGAGTCTCCACACTGCTTTCCAGAGTGGCTGCACTAATTTGCAGCCCCGCCAGCAATGTAAGAGTGTACCTTTCTCCCCACATCCTCGCCAACACCTGTTGTTGCTTGTATCCTTGATAATCGCCATTCTAATTGGGGTGAGATGGAATCTTAGGGTGGTTTTGATTTGCATTTCTCTTATTACTAGAGATGTTGAACATTTTTCCATATGTTTGTTGATTGCTTGTTCATCTTCTTCTGTGAAGTGTCTATTCATTTCCTTAGCCCATTTGTCAATTGGATTATTTACATTCTTGGTGTAGAGTTTTTTGAGTTCTTTATAGATTCTGGAGATTAGTGCTCTATCTGAAGTATGATTGGCAAAGATTTTCTCCCATGCTGTAGGCTCTTTCTTCACATTGCTGATAGTTTCCTTTACTGAGAGAAAGCTTTTTAGTTTGAATCTATCCCAGTTATTAATTCTTGCTTTTATTTCTTGTGCTATGGGAGTCCTGTAGAGGAAGTCTGGTCCTAAGCCGACATGTTGAAGCTCTGGACCTACTTTTTCTTCTATAAGATGCAAGGTCTCTGGTCTGATTCCGAGATCCTTAATCCAAAAATCTGTGTTTTAAAAGTTGATCTGAGTCTGGATTGTGTATCCTGGATTTTAACTACGGGTGGAACATAAGGTCCTGCTCCTCCTACAAATTTGTGATTTAGAGGAAACAGAAGCAATAGAAAAGGAGGGGTAGGCAGGAGCCATGGTGAGCATTTAGCACCTATACTTGGAACTTTTTGCTTCATCATTCTGCCTATGTCTCTGGAAAGTTCTTAGTCAGGAGCAGGGTGTTGTGAGGGGTAATTTTATGATGTGATGTATGTATGCCTTTCCAATTAATGCTCATTGGAGCAGGAGAGAAAAATAGAACTGTGTTGAGAGTAGTCAAGGTCAGTTATAGAGAAATAAAAGAGGTGGATTTGTGTACACTGGTTTGTGGTTAAACTTGGCCCCCTCCACATGAATACATGCGGAAAAATACAGAGGATGATGAATAAGTCTCTATATGAACCTTATATATGGTTAACATCTTAGATTTATGGGTCCCATTGTTCTTTGGTGGATTCACTAAATATCACTACCTACCAGAAGTAAAAAAAAATCACTCTTTACTGACACGAAGCTCGGACTTTCTTTGATTCAAACTGAGGATAGAATGTTTTTGTTTCAAAGATAATCTTTTAAGATCCAAGATGGCGGACTAGAGGGTGACTGCATCTCCCGTCGCTCCAGAACTCAGGATTCAAAGGGGAGGTATTGAGAGACTCGGACCAACACAGAGCCACGGGGTGAATCTCTCCCACCAGGTGAGGCTCGGCCCGGGCGGGAGGCCTGGACAGGGGGCAGCTTCTGGGACCAGGGCAGGGCAGCGAGAGACTTCCCCAAGCAGCTCTGCTCCCTCCAGCGTCAGACAGGGTCCACAGCCAGCTTCTTGGAGCAGGTCACCCAGTGAGAGCTTTTCCACACAGAACCAGCCCCAAGCCCTGAACCCAGCGGCGGGCCCCAGCCCACAGGCAGCTTCTGGGACCAAGGCAGGACAGGGAGAGGCTTTCCCCAAGCAGCCTGGCTCCCTCAGGTCGGGGCAGGCCCTGTCTATAGCCAGCTTCTAGGAGCAAGACCACCCAGTGAGAGGATTTCCTTGCAGAACCAGCCCCCAGCCCTGGACCCAGTAGAGGGCTAGGGGCAGCTTTCTTTGGAAGCACTGCATAATCAAGTTCCTCCAAGACTTCAGGTTATTGAAGGCTGGGAGGTGATATACTAGAAATCTACAGGGACACTATAAGCCAATAGAGGAAATCTGCAATATCTCAGAGTCCCACTGATATCTGACCAACATGAGAAAACAAGGGAAGAAAATGTCCCAAACAAACCTAAATACTATATCAATAAAACCCAATGACAGCACAGCAGAAGAAATGTCAGAAAGGGAGTTCAGAAGGTACATATTAAAACAATCAGGGAAGCAAATGAGTAGATGAAAGAGCAACTGCCGACACTGAAGGAAGAGATGAAAGAGCAAATGCAGGCATTAAATGATCGCACCAATCAACAGTTAAAAGAGCAAATACAGAAAGCTTAGAAGATGGAAGGTCTCCCATGTTCCTGGATAGGCAGAATTAATATTGTCAAAATGGCTATACTACCTAAAGTGCTATGCAGATTCAATGCAATTCCAATTAAAATCCCAATGATGTACCTTGCAGAAATAGAGCAAGCAATTATGAAATTCATCTGGAAGAATAAAAAACCTAGAATAGCTAAAGCAATCCTCAGTAGCAAGAGCAAAGCAGGGGGTATTGCAATACCAGATCTTCAACTCTACTACAAAGCAATAGTAACAAAAACGGCATGGTATTGGTACCAAAATAGACAGGTAGATCAATGGTACAGAATAGAGGGCATAGACACGAACCCAAATAAATACAATTTCCTCATACTAGACAAAGGTTCCAAAAATATGCAATGGAGGAAAGATAGCCTCTTCAACAAATGGTGCTGGGAAAACTGGAAAACCATATGCAATAGAATGAAATTAAACCCCTATCTCTCACCCTACACAAAACTCAACTCAAAATGGATCAAGGACCTCGGAATCAGACCAGAGACCCTGCATCTTATAGAAGAAAAAGTAGGTCCAAATCTTCAACTTGTTGGCTTAGGATCAGACTTCCTTAACAGGACTCCCATAGCACAAGAAATAAAAGCAAGAATCAACAACTGGGATAGATTCAAACTAAAAAGCTTTCTCTCAGCAAAGGAAACTATCAGAAATGTGAAGAGAGAGCCTATGGAGTGGGAGAATATCTTTGCCAACCATACCTCAGATAGAGTGCTAATTTCCAGAATCTATAAAGAACTCAAAAAACTCTACACCAAGAATACAAATAATCCAATCAACAAATGGTCTAAGGAAATGAACAGACACTTCACAGAAGAAGATGTACAAGTAATCAACAGATATATGAAGAAATGTTCAACATTCCTAGTAATAAGGGAAATGCAAATCAAAACTACCCTAAGATTTCATCTCACCCCAATTAGAATGGTGATTATCAAGAACACAAGCAACAATAGGTGTTGGCGAGGATGTGGTGAAAAAGGAACACTCATACATTGCTGGTGGGGTTGCAAATTAGTGCAGCCACTCTGGAAAGCAGTGTGGAGATTCCTCAGAAAGCTTGGAATGGAAACACCATTTGACCCAGCTATCCCACTCCTTGGCCTATACCCAAAGGACTTAAAATCAGCATACTACAGAGATACAGCCACATCAATGTTCATTGCTGCTCAATTCACCATAGCCAGATTGTGGAACCAACCTAGATGCTCTTCAGTTGATGAATGGATAAAGAAACTGTGGCATATTTATACAATGGAATATTACTCCACAATGAAGAATGATAAAATTATGGCATTTGTAGGCAAATGGACGAAATTGGAGAATATCATGCTAAGTGAGATAAGCCAATCTCAAAAAACTAAAGGACAAATGATCTCACTGATAAGCGGATGAGGACATATAATGGGGGGTGGGGGGGTTAGCATTAGGTTTAGGGTTAGATTTAGGGTTAGGGATAAGGAGAGCGGTAAGAATGAAGGAAAGAAGGACTGTATAGAGGGCAAAGAGGGGTGGGAGGGGTGGGGAGGAAGGGAAAAAAAAATAAACATCATTGCCCTATGTAATCGTATGATTACACAAATGGTATGCCTTGACTCTATGTACAAATAGAGAAACAACATGTATCCCATTTGTATACAATTAAAAAAAAATTAAAAAAAAGATGACCAAAAAAAAAAAAAGATCAAATACAGGAAGCAAAAGATCATTCCAATAAAGACAGAGAAAAAAACAAACAAACAGAAATCCTTGAAATGAAGGAAACAATAAACCAAGTTAAAAACTCCATAGAAAGCATAACCAATAGGATAGAACACCTGGAAGACAGAACCTCAGACATTGAAGACAAAATATTTAATCTTGAAAACAAAATTGGAGGAGTTTCAAGATGGTGGACTAGGGGGCGGCTGCATTTCACGTTGCTCCAGGACGCAAGATTCAAAAGAGGAGATAGTGAGAGACTTGGGACCAACTCAAAGTCGCTGGGTGAGTCTCTCCCATTGGGGAGGCGTCCCGGATGGGGCGGTAGCCCTGGAACACAGGGAACTTTGTGAAGTAGAGTTGCTCGGCGAGACGCCCCTCCCCCCACTGGAGCGGTAAACACGGACAACTGGGATCATTGTAGAGGAGGCGGCTCAGCACAGCACTTGGACTCGGAGCAACCACTGGGGCTCTGGGCGGCTGCCTGAAGAGGAGCTGCGTGGCGAGCTGTTTAGACCCAGAACGACCGCTTCTGAACACCAGGGGGGTTGCCCGGAGGAAGAGGAGAAGCGCGGCGGGTCACTTGGTCTAGGAGTGACTGCATCAGAGCCACAGGCAGTTGCCAGAGGAGGAGCTGTGTGGCGAGCTGTTTGAACTCAGAACGACTGCTCCTGAACACCGGTGGCCTGCCTGGAGGAGGAGCACGGCAGGTCACTTGGTCTAGGAGTGACTGCATCAGAGCCACAGGCAGTTGCCAGAGGAGGAGCTGCGTGGCGAGCTGTTTGGACTCAGAACGACCGCTCCTGAACACCGGGGGTTGCCCGGAGGAAGAGGAGAAGTGCAGCGGGTCGCTTGGTCTAGGAGTGACTGCATCAGAGTCACAGGCGATTGCCAGAGGAGGAGGCGAGTGGTGAGTTGATTGGACTAAAAGCAACCGCTCCTGAACACCGGTGGCCTGCCTGGAGGAGGAGTGTGGTGGGTCACTTGGTCTTGGAGCCACCGCTCCTGAACACCTGGGGGGCTACCCCGAGGAGGAGGAGGAGGAACAGGGCGGGTCACATGGACTTGGAGTGACTGCCTAGGGCTGCGGGCGGTTGGCAGGAGGAGGAGACGTGAAGTGAGTTGCTTGGGCTCCTAGTGACTGCGTCGGAAACCCGGCCACTGTCCGGAGAAGGAGGTGTGTGGAGGGTCTCTGGGTATCAGAGCTATTGTACGGGGCTCCAGGTGGCGACTCAGAGGAGGGGCCGCATAGCCAGGCGATTAGGTGCAGAGCAGGGTTCCAGGACCTAGGCGGCTTCTTGCTGGAAGAGCCGCACAGAGACACGCCTAGGGGCGGAGCGGAGTTTCCAGGACTGCGGGCAGAGCCTCTGGGAGAGGCAGCCTAAGGAGACTCGCCTGTGAAGGGTGAGGCTCCCAGGCCCAGGAGGTAGGTCCGGGCCCCTGGGAACGTTGCAGAGGAAGACAGCCCAGCCCAGGCGGTAGTTGTAGATTGAGGGGAACCTCTAGGAGGGGAACTGATCAGCAAGACGTCCCCACCAAGTGAGTCTTCCCTGCCGGGTGAGGTTTTCCCACAGGGACGGGAAAACCAGAGACACAGGCACAAACAGGACTTGCCTCAGCCCGCAGCCTAGTTCCGCGTTGGATGACCATTGGTCAACAAGTGGAGGCACCTCTGCCCACTAGCAGGGAATATACCCCACCTGAGGGTCACCACCCCTACAGAGGCAGCTTCTTCATGGAGCTCCGCATTATCAACTTCCTCTAAGACTTCAGGCTACTGAAGGATAAGAGGGGATATACTAGCAATCTTCAGGGACATTATAAGTCGATAGAGGAAATCTGCAATATCTTAATGACCCACTGATTCCTGAACAATATGAGAAAACAAGGGAAGAAAATGCCCCAAACAAATCTAGATGTTACATCAATAAAATTCAACGACAGCATGGCAGAAGAAATGACAGAAAGGGAGTTCAGAATGTACATAATTAAAATGATTAGGGAAGCAAATGATGAGATGAAAGAGCAAATGCAGGCATTGAATGATGAGATGAAAGAGCAAATGCAGGCATTGAATGATGAGATGAAAGAGCAAATGCAGGCATTGAATGATAGCACCAAACAACAGTAAAAGAGCAAATACAGGAAGCAAAAGATCATTTCAATAAAGAGTTAGAGATATTAAAAAAAACCAAACAGAAATTCTTGAAATGAAGGAAACAATAAACCAAATTAAGAACTCCATAGAAAGCATAACCAATAGGATAGAACACCTGGAAGACAGAACTTCAGATATTGAAGACAAAATATTTAATCTTGAAAGCAAAGTTGAACAAACAGAGAAGATGGTAGGAAATCATGAACAGAATCTCCAAGAACTATGGGATATCATGAAAAGGCCAAATTTCTGAATTATTGGGATAGAGGAAGGAACAGAGAAACAAACCAAAGGAATGAATAATCTATTCAATGAAATAATATCAGAAAATTTCCCAAATCTGAAGAATGAAATGGAAAATCAAGTCCAAGAGGCTTATAGGACTCCAAATACACAAAATTACAACAGACCCACACCAAGGCACATTATAATGAAAATACCTAACATACAAAATAAAGACAGAATTTTAAAGGCTGTGAGAGAAAAGAATCAAATTACATTCAGGGGGAAACCAATACGGATATCAGCAGATTTTTCAATCCAGACCCTAAAAGCTAGAAGGGCCTGGAACAACATTTTTCAAGCTCTGAAAGAAAATGGATGCCAACCAAGAATCTTATACCCAGCAAAACTTACCTTCAAATTTGACAATGAAATAAAATCATTCCATGATAAACAAAAGCTAAAAGAATTTACAAAAGAAAGCCAGCATTTCAGAACATTCTCAGCAAAATATTTCATGAGGAAGAGATAAAAAACAAAGAAGCAAATCAGCAAAGGGAGGAATTATCCTAAAGGAACTGTCAAATAAAGGAGGAACCAAGATGTGTCAAAAAAAATAAATAAATAAATAAAATTTTAAATATGAACCAAATGACTGGGAATACAAATCATATCTCAATAATAACCCTGAATGTTAATGGCCTGAATTCATCAATCAAAAGACATAGACTGGCAGATTGGATTAAAAAGAAAGATCCAACAATATGTTGCCTGCAAGAGACTCACCTCATAGAAAGAGATACCCATAGACTAAAGGTGAAAGGATGGGGAAAAACATACCATGCACATGGACTCAGCAAAAAAGCTGGAGTATCCATCTTCATTTCAGATAATGTGGACTTCAAGCCAATGTTAGTCAGAAGGGATAAAGAAGGACATTTCATACTGCTTAAGGGAAGCATAAATCAGCAAGATATGACAATCATAAACATCTATGCCCCAAACAGTGGCTCATCCATGTATGTTAAACAAATCCTTCTCAATTTTAGAAACCAAATAGACCATAGCACAATAATACTAGGTGATTTTAACATGCCTCTCTCACCACTGGACAGATCTTCCAAACAAAAATTGAACAAAGAAATCATAGATCTCAATAACACAATCAATAATTTAGATTTAACAGACATTTATAGAATATACCATCCAACGAAGAGCGAATACACTTTCTTCTCAGCAGCACATGGATCCTTCTCTAAAATAGACCATATATTATGCCACAAAGCTAATGTCAGCAAATACAAGAAGATAGAGACACTACCTTGTATTCTATCAGATCGTAATGGATTGAAGTTAGAAATAAATGAAAGAGTAAAAAACAGAAACTACTCCAACACCTGGAGATTAAACAATATGCTATTATATGATGAATGGATAACAGAAGATATTAGGAAGGAAATTAAAAATTCTTAGAGGTAAACGAGAACAAGAAACATCATATCAAAATCTCTGGGACACTATGAAAGCAGTACTTAGAGGAAGATTTATTTCATGGAGCACATTTAATGAAAGAAGTAAAACTCAAAAAATAAACGATCTAACACTACAGCTCAAAGCCCTAGAAAAAGAAGACTAGACCAACACCAAAAGTAGTAGAAGACAGGAAATAGTTAAACTCAGAGCGGAAATCAACGAAATTGAAACAAAGAAACAATACAAAAAATTGACAAAATAAATAGTTGGTTCTTCGAAAAAATAAACAAAATTGATAAACCTTTAGCCACACAAACAGAAGACGAGAGAAAACCCAAATCACTAAAATTTGGATTGAACAAGGAGATATCACAACAGACACGATTGAAATACAAAACATAATTAGAAGCTATTTTGAAAATCTATACTCCAACAAAATAGAAAATTTTGAAAACATCAACAGGTTTCTAGAGACATATGAATTACCTAAACTGAACGAGGAGGACATACACAATTTAAATAGACCAATTTCAAGTAATGAAATAGAAGAAGTCATCAATAGCCTATCAACAAAGAAAAGTCCAGGACCAGATGGGTTCTCAGCTGAATTCTACAAAACCTTTAAAGAAAAGCTCATTCCAATACTTCTCAAAGTATAAAATAGAAGAGGAGGGAACCCTCCCAAACTCATTCTATGAAGCCAATATTACCCTGACACCTAAACCAGACAGAGACACATCGAGGAAAGAAAATTTCAGACCAATATCCTTAATGAACATTGACGCAAATATTCTCAACAAAATTTTAGCAAATCGCATACAAAAACATATTAAAAAGATAGTGCACCATGATCAAGTGGGTTTCATCCCAGGGATGCAAGGTTGGTTCAACATCAGGAAATCAATAAATGTCATTCACCATATCAATAGACTTAAAGTCAAGAATCACATGATTATTGTGATAGATGCAGAAAAAGCATTTGATAAAATACAGCACCCCTTCATGCTCAAAACACTAGAAAAAACAGGGATATGGGAACATTCGTTAACATTGTAAAGGCCATCTATGCTAAGCCCATGGCTAATATCATTCTAAATGGTGAAAAACTGAAAGCATTCCCCCTCAAAACTGGAACAAGGCAGGGATGCCCTCTTTCACCACTTCTATTCAATATCGTCCTTGAAACTCTAGCCAGAGCAATTAGACAGACCAAAGAAATTAAAGGGATACAAATAGAAAAAGAAGAACTCAAACTATCCCTATTTGCTGATGATATGATGGTATACTTAGAGGAACCAGGAAATTCAACCAGAAAACTTTTAGATCTCATAAGTGAATTCAGTAAAGTAGCGGGATATAAGATCAATGCACATAAATCAAAGGCATTTTTATACATAAGCGATGAATCTTCAGAAAGAGAAATTGGGAAAACTACCCCATTCACAATAGCATCGAAAAAATAAAATACTTGGGAAAGAGCTGAAAGACCTCTACAATGAGAACTACAGAACACTAAAGAAAGAAATTAAAGAAAACCTTAGAAGATGGAAAGATCTCCCATGTTCTTGGATAGGAAGAATTAATATTGTCAAAATGGCCATACCACCAAAAGTGCTATACAGATTCAATGCAATTCCAATTAAAATCCCAATGATGTACCTTACAGAAATAGAGCAAGCAATCATGAAATTCATCTGGAAGAATAAAAAACCCAGAATAGCTAAAGCAATCCTTGGCAGAAAGAGTGAAGCAGGGGGTATCGCAATACCAGATCTTCAACTCTACTACAAAGCAATAGTAACAAAAACGGCATGGTATTGGTACCAAAATAGAAAGGTGGATCAATGGTACAGAATAGAGGACACGGACACAAACCCAAATAAATACCATTTTCTCATACTAGACAAACGTGCCAAAAATATGCAATGGAGAAAAGATAGTCTCTTCACCAAATGGTGCTGGGAGAATTGGAAATCCATATGCAACAGAATGAAACTAAACCCATATCTCTCACCATGCATGAAACTAAACTCAAAATGGATTAAGGATCTCGGAATCAGACCAGAGACCTTGCATCTTATAGAAGAAAAAGTAGGTCCAGAGCTTCAACATGTCGGCTTAGGACCAGACTTCCTCAACAGGACTCCCATAGCACAAGAAATAAAAGCAAGAATTAATAACTGGGATAGATTCAAACTAAAAAGCTTTCTCTCAGTAAAGGAAACAATCAGCAATGCGAAGAAAGAGCCTACAGCATGGGAGAAAATCTTTGCCAATCATACTTCAGATAGAGCACTAATTTCCAGAATCTATAAAGAACTCAAAAAACTCTACACCAAGAATGTAAATAATCCAATTGACAAATGGGCTAAGGAAATGAATAGACACTTCACAGAAGAAGATGAACAAGCAATCAACAAACATATGGAAAAATGTTCAACATCTCTAGTAATAAGAGAAATGCAAATCAAAACCACCCTAAGATTCCATCTCACCCCAATTAGAATGGAGATTATCAAGAATACAAGCAACAACAGGTGTTGGCAAGGATGTGCGGAGAAATGTACACTCTTACATTGCTGGCGGGGCTGCAAATTAGTGCAGCCACTCTGGAAAGCAGTGTGGAAATTCCTTAGAAATCTTGGAATGGAACCACCATTTGACCCAGCTATCCCACTACTTGGCCTATACCCAAAGAACTTAAAATCAGCATATTACAGAGATACAGCCACATCAATGTTCATAGCTGCTCAGTTCACAATAGCCAGATTGTGGAACCAACCTAGATGTCCTTCAATTGATGAATGGATAAAGAAAATGTGGTATATACATATACAATGGAATACTACTCAGCCATAAAGAATGATAAAATTATGGCATTTGCAGGCAAATGGATGAAACTGGAGAATATCATGCTAAGTGAGATAAGCCAATCTCAAAAAACCAATGGACGAATGATATCGCTAATAAGTGGATGATGACACATAATGGGGGGTGGGAGGGGTTAGTGTTGTGGTTGGAGTTGGGTTTAGGGAGGGCAGGAATGGAGGAAGGAAGGACTGTATAGAGGGAAAAGAGGGGTGGGAGGGGTGGGAGGGAAGGAGAAAAAAATAACAGAATGAATCAAACAACATTACCCTATGTAAATTTATGATTACACAAATGGTATGCCTTTACGCCATGTAAAACAGAGAAACAACATGTATCCCATTTGTTTACAATAAAAAAAAAGAAAACAAAATTGACCAAACAGAGAAGATGGTAAGAAATCATGAATAGAATCTAGAAGAATTACGGGATATCATGAAAAGGCCAAATTTAAGAATTATTGAGATAGAGGAAGGAACAGAGAAACAAACCAAGGAATGAACAATCTATTCAATGAAATAATATCAGAAAATTTCCCAAATCTGAAGAATGAAATGGAAAACCAGGTACAAGAGGCTTATAGAACTCCAAATATACAAAATTACAACAGACCCACACCAAGGCACATTATTAGGAAAATATATACAAACTAAAATACATACAAACTAACATACAAAATAAAGACAGAATTTTAAAGGCTGCAAGAGAAAAGAATCAAATTACATTCAAGGGGAAACCAATAAGAATATCAGCAGATTTTTCAATCCAGACCCTAAAAGCTAGAAGGGCCTGGAACAACATTTACCAAGCCCTGAAAGAAAACGAATGCCAACCAAGAATCTTATACCCAGAAAAACTTAACCTTCGGGTTTGACGATGAAATAAAATCCTTCCATGATAAACAAAAGCTAAAAGAATTTACAAAAAGAAAGCCAGCGCTAAAGAACATTCTCAGCAAAATTATCCATGAGGAAAGATGAAAAACAATGATGTAAATCAGCAAAGGGAGGAACTACCCTAAAGGAACAGCCAAATAAAAAAGAAACCAAATCATGTCAAAAAACAAAAATGATTCAAATGACTGGGAATACAAATCATATCACAATAATAACCCTGAATGTTAATGGCCTGAACTCATCAATCAAAAGACATAGACTGGCAGATTGGATTAAAAAGAAAAATCCAACAATATGCTGCCTGCAAGAGACTCATCTCATAGAAAGAGATACCCACAGACTAAACATGAAAGGATGGGGAAAAACATACTATGCACACAGACACAGCAAAAAAGTTGGAGTATCCGTCCTCATTTCAGATAATGTGGACTTCAAGCCAAAACTAGTCAGAAGGGATAAAGAAGGACATTACATACTGCTTAAGGGAAGCTTAAATCAGCAAGACATAACAATCATAAATATCTATGCCCCGAACATTGGCTCATCCATGTTCGTCAAACAAATCCTTCTCAATTCCAGAAATCAAATATACCACAACACAATAATACTACGCGATTGTAACACACCTCTCTCACCACTGGACAGATCTTCCAGACACAAATTGAATAAAGAAACCATAAATCTCAATAACACAATCAACAATTTAGACTTAATGGACATTTATAGAATATACCATCCAACAAATACACTTTCTTCTCAGCAGCACATGAATCCTTCTCTAAAATAGACCATATTTTATGCCACAAAGCTACTGTTAGCAAATACAAGAAGATGTAGATACTACCTTGTATTCTATCAGATCATAATGGATTGAAATTAGAAATAAATGACGGAATAAAAAACAGAAACTTCACCAACACCTGGAGATTAAATAATACGCTATTATATGATGAATGGATAACAGAAGACATCAGGAGGGAAATAAAAAAATTCTTATAAGTAAACGAGAACAAACACATCATATCAAAATCTCTGGGACGCTATGAAAGCAGTACTTAGAGGAAGATTTACTTCATGGAGTGCATTCAACAAAAGAAGTACAAATCAACAAATAAATGACTTAATACTACAGCTCAAAGCCCTCGAAAAAGAAGAACAGACCAACACCAAAAGTAGTAGAAGACAGGAAATAGTTAAATCAGAGCCAAAATCAAAGAAATTGAAACAAAAGAAACAATTAAAAAAATCGACAAAATATATAGTTGTTTCTTTGAAAAATAAACAAAATTGATAAACCCTTAGTCACACTAACAAAGAGAAAGAGAGAAAACTCAAAATACTAAATTCGGAATGAACAAGGAAATATCACAACAGACTCGAGTGAAATACAAAACATAATTAGAAGCTATTTTGAAAATCTATACTCCAACAAAACAGAAAACCTCGAAGACAGCAACAAGTTTCTAGAGACATATGAATTACCTAAACTGAACTAGGAGGACATACACAACTTAAATAAATCAATTTCAAGCAATGAAATAGAAGAGGTCATCAAAAGCCTACCAACAAAGAAAAGTCTGGGACCAGATGGGTTCTCAGCCGAGTTCTACAAAACCTTTAAAGAAGAGCTCATTCCAATACTCCTCAAAGTATCCCATGAAATAGAAGAGCAGGGAACCCTCCCAAACTCATTCTATGAAGCCAATATCACCCTGACACCTAAACCAGACAGAGACACATCGAGGAAAGAAAATTTCAGACCAATATCCTTAATGAACATCGATGCAAAAATTCTCAACAAAATTTTAGCAAATCACATACAAAAATAAATTAAAAGATAGTGCACCACGATCAAGTGGGTTTTATCCCAGGGATGCAAGGTTGGTTCAACATCTGGAAATCAATAAATGTAATTCACCATATCAACAGACTTAAAGTTAAGAATCACATGATTATTTCGATAGATGCAGAAAAAGCATTTGATAAAATACAGCATCCCTTCATGCTCAAAACACTAGAAAAAACAGGGATATGGGAACATTCCTTAACATTGTAAAGGCCATCTATGCTAAACCCATGGCCAATATCATTCTAAGTGATGAAAAACTGAAAGCATTCCCCCTCAAAACTGGAACAAGGCAGGGATGCCCTCTTTCACCACTTCTATTCAACATCATCCTTGAAACTCTAGCCAGAGCAATTAGACAGACCAAAGAAATTAAAAGGATACGAATAGGAAAAGAAGAACTCAAACTATCCCTGTTTACTGATGACATGATTGTATATTTAGAGGAACCCGGAAATTCCACCAGAAAATTTTTAGAACTCATAAGTGAATTCAGTAAAGTAGCAGGTTACAGATCAATGCTCATAAATCCAATGCATTTTTATACATAAGTGATGAATCTTCAGAAAGAGAAGTTAGGAATACTATCCCATCCACAATAGCCTTGAAAAGAATAAAATACTTGGGAATCAATCTAACAAAAGAGGTGAAAGACCTCTACAATGAGAATTACAGACCACTAAAGAAGGAAATTAAATAAGATCTTAGATGATGGAAAGATCTCCCATGTTCTTGGATAGGCAGAATTATATATTGTCAAAATGGCCATACTACCCAAAGTGCTATACAGATTCAATGCAATTCCAATTAAAATCTCAAGGGCATACATTACAGAAATAGAGCAAGCAATTATGAAATTCATCTGAAAGAATAAGAAACCCACAATAGCTAAAGCAATCCTTAGCAGAAAGAGTGAAGCAGGGGGTATCGCAATACCAGATCTTCAACTCTACTACAAGCAATAGTAATAAAAACGGCATGGTATTGGTACCAAAATAGACAGGTAGATCAATGGTACAGAATAGAGGACACGGACACAAACCCAAATAAATACAATTTTCTCATATTAGAGAAAGGTGCCAAAAATGTGCAATGGAGAAAAGATGGTCTCTTCAACAAATGGTGCTGGGAAAACTGGAAATCCATATGCAACAGAATGAAACTAAACTCCTATCTCTCACCCTGCACAAAACTCAACTCAAAATGGATCAAGGACCTCAGAATCAGACCAAAGACACTTCATCTTATAGAAGAAAAACTAGGTCCAAATCTTCAATATGTTGGCTTAGGATCAGACTTCCTTAACAGAACTCCCATAGCACAAGAAATAAAAGCAAGAATCAACAACTGGGATAGATTCAAACTAAATAGCTTTCTCTCAGCAAAGGAAACTATCAGCAATGGGAAGAGAGAGCCTACAGAGTGGGAGAATATCTTTGCCACTCATACTTCAGATAGAGCACTTCAGATAGAGCAGAATATATAAAGAACTCAAAAAACTCTACACCAAGAATACAAATAATCCAATCAACAAATGGGCTAAGGAAATGAACAGACGCTTCACAGAAGAAGATTTACAAGCAATCAACAGATATATGAAAAAATGTTCACCATCTCTAGTGATAAGAGAAATGCAAATCAAAACTACACTAAGATTCCATCTCACCCCAATTAGAATGGCGATTATCAAGAACACAAGCAACAATAGGTGTTGGAGAGGATGTGGGGAAAAAGGTACACTCATACATTGCTGGTGGAGTTGCAAATTAGTGCAGCCACTCTGGAAAGCAGTGTGGAGATTCCTTAGAAAGCTTGGAATGGAACCACCATTTGACCCAGCTATCCCACTCCTTGGCCTATACCCAAAGGACTTGAAATCAGCATACTACAGAGATACAGCCACATCAATGTTCATAGTTGCTCAATTCACAATAGCCAGATTGTGGAACCAACCTAGATGTCCTTCAATTGATGAATGGATAAAGAAACTGTAGTATATATATATACAATGGAATATTACTCCACCATAAAGAATGATAAAATTATGGCATTAGCAGGCAAATGGATGAAATTGGAGAATATCCAGCTAAGTGAGATAAGTCAATCTCAAAAAACCAAAGGACGAATGATCTCGCTGATAAGCGAATGATGACACATAATGGGAGTGGGAGAGGTTAGTGTTAGGGTTAGGGTTAGGTTTAGGGTTGGGGTTAGGGAGGGGGGCAAGAATGGAGGAAGGAGGGACCGTATAGAGGGAAAAGAGGGGTGAGAGGGGTGGGGGGGAAGGGAAAAAATAACAGAATGAATCAAACAACATTACCCTATGTAAATTTATGATAACACAAATGGTATGCCTTGACTCCATGTACAAACAGAGAAACAACATGTATCCCATTTGTTTACAATTAAAAAAAAGATAATCTTTTGCTGAACTGAACTCTTGACCATAAAGAAAACTGTAAAGCCTGACCAGGCAATACCTAACCGAAGAATTTCCCTATAGTGTCCATACTGAAAATAACTAGTAGATTTCACAGACTTCTCTAACACAACTTGTAGCTCAGTTCTGAGATTTAACACAGACAAGAATCATTTGAATGAATACCCCAATTGCCAGTGAGCTTTTTTTTAATTTTAATTATTTTTATTGTAAACAAATGGGATACATGTTGTTTCTGATTGTACATGGAGTAACAGCATACCATTTGCATAGTCATCCATTTACATAGAGTAATGATGTTTGATTCATTCTGTTATTTTTTCCTCCCACCCACCCCTCCCACCCCTCTTTTCCCTCTATACGGTCCCTCCTTCCTCCATTCTTGCCCCCTCCCCCCCATTATGTGTCATCATCCGCTTATCAGTGAGATCATTCCTCTTTTGGATTTTTGAGTTTGGCTTATCTCACTTAGCTGGATATTCTCCAATTTCATCCATTTGCCTGCTAATGCCATAATTTTATCATTCGTTATAGCTGAGTAATATTCCATTGTATATATATACCACATTTTCTTTATCCATTCATCATTGAAGGACATCTAGGTTGGTTCCACAATCTGGCTATTGTGAATTGAGCAGCTATGAACATTGATGTGGCTGTATCTCTGTAGTATGCTGATTTCAAGTCCTTTGGGTATAGGCCAAGGAGTGGGATAGCTGGGTCAAATGGTGGTTCCATTCCAAGCTTTCTAAGGAATCTCCACACTGCTTTCCAGAGTGGCTGCCCTAATTTGCAACCCCACCAGCAATGTATGAGTGTACCTTTTTCCCCACATCCTCTCCAACACCTATTGTTGCTTGTATTCTTGATAATCGCCATTCTAATTGGGGTGAGATGAAATCTTAGGGTAGTTTTGATTTGCATTCATCTTATTACTAAAGATGGTGAACATTTTTCATATATCTGCTGATTGCATGTACATCTTCTTCTGTGAAGTGTCTGTTCATTTCCTTAGCCCATTTGTTGATTGGATTATTTGTATTCTTGGTGTAGAGTTTTTTGAGTTCTTTATATATTCTGCTCTATCTGAAGTGCTCTATCTGAAGTATGAGTGGCAAAGATATTCTCCCACTCTGTAGGCTCTCTCTTCCCATTGCTGATAGTTTCCTTTGCTGAGAGAAAGCTATTTAGTTTGAATCTATCCCAGTTGTTGATTCTTGCTTTTATTTCTTGTGCTATGGGAGTTCTGTTAAGGAAGTCTGATCCTAAGCCAACATATTGAAGATTTGGACCTAGTTTTTCTTCTATAAGATGAAGTGTCTTTGGTTTGATTCCGAGGTCCTTGATCCATTTTGAGTTGAGTTTTGTGCAGGGTGAGAGATAGGAGTTTAGTTTCATTCTGTTGCATATGGATTTCCAGTTTTCCCAGCACCATTGTTGAAGAGACCATCTTTTCTCCATTGCACATTTTTGGCACCTTTCTCTAATATGAGAAAATTGTATTTATTTGGGTTTGTGTTCGTGTTCTCTATTCTGTACCATTGATCTACCTGTCTATTTTGGTGCCAATACCATGCCGTTTTTATTACTATTGCTTTGTAGTAGAGTTGAAGATCTGGTATTGCAATACCCCCTGCTTTGCTCTTGCTACTGAGGATTGCTTTAGCTATTCTAGGTTTTTTATTCTTCCAGATGAATTTCATAATTGCTTGCTCTATTTCTGTAATATATGCCCTTGAGATTTTAATTGGAATTGCATTGAATCTGTATAGCACTTTGGGTAGTATGGCCATTTTGACAATATATAATTCTGCCTATCCAAGAACATGGGAGATCTTTCCATCTTCTAAGGTCTTCCTCAATTTCTTTCTTCAATGTTTTGTAGTTTTCATTGTAGAGATCTTTTACCTCTTTGGTCAGATTGATGCCCAAGTATTTTATTTTTGTTTTTGAGGCTATTGCAAATGGAGTTTTTTTCCTCATTTCCCTTTCAGCTGTTTTGTCGCTTGCGTAAAAAATGCTTTAGATTTATGCGGGTTGATTTTATAGCCTGTTATTTTGCTGAATTCATTGATGAGGTCTAGAAGTTTTCTGGAGGAGTTTTTTGGATCCTCTAAATATAGAATCATGTCATCAGCCAATAGTGACAGCTTAAGTTCCTCTTTTTGCCAGTGATCTTTATTTCTTGTTTCCTCAAGAATCCTAGCATAACAGACCCTGTACACATCCTCTGGCTCTTACATTTAAGTGCACTCTGGATATCATTTCTTAACTGTATTTCATACCCAGGAGCTTTCTTTAGTGCCAAAGCCTAGTTGGTGCTGGTATGGCACAGACTAAATGCAGGTAATTAAGCCATCCCTCACCCTCCGCCAAGCCCTCATCCAGTGATTGACAGGAGTTTTGTGAAACTATCTGGCCTCCGAGGTAGATTCACAATGAGTTCCCAAAGTGGGATTTAGTCATAGCTGATCTGATAACAAACCTACCAGTGTTCTTTACTTCCCTAGTTAAATCACTTGTACTTTAATCCTGAATCAAAGTCCTCTTCTGGGGGAACCCAAATTAAGGTACACCCCGGGGCACTTCCCAACAATGCATTTCTATGCTGACTGTTAATCAGTCGTGGCATCTTAGAACTTAAAGGATTCATCACAGACCATCCAGGGTCGAAATTTCTTCACTCTGAAAAGGAAACGAGTGTGCAAAGGGAGGAAGTTGTCTGCTCAAGGTCAAACTAGCCCTCCATGGAAAACACAACACTTGAATCGGTCTCTTCATACCCAGTTCAGTTCTGCTCTTCGTGGGATCTAAGCTGACCTACCTGAAGGTAATCTCACACTTAACAAGGGTAAAAATGGGGCATCTGCAACCATGACAGACATCACTAGTTGAAATCAGTACTCCTTTTCCATCAACTCAAATATAGTCTCAGAATATTCCTCAACAGAGTCCAGACAACAATTACTGTTTGGTCAGTGGTAACCCATAAAATGAAACCTATTTCCATGCCTGATCCAACTTGAAAAGCATATGAATTTTCTCTGCTTAAAATAGTTTTAGGGAACTTTTTATTTTCTCCTTTCAGTAACAAAAGAAAACTCCAGAAGGACTGGGAAAGGCTTCTGAGCAATTATTTTCACTTGCTCAGGAATTTTGTTCTTCACTTGATACTCTTGGAAGAGAGAGGAAGGAATGAGTAATTGAAGCACAGAGAATTTTCAGAGTAGTGAGACTATTTTGTGTGACACTATAATGGGGACACATGACATTATGCATTTGTCAAACCCATTGAACTATACAACACCACACACACACACAAGAACTATGGATTTTCACTAATAAAATATTGATATTGGTTCATCAGTTACAACAAATTTTCACACTAATGCAAAATGTTATTGGGGAAAACTGGGGAGAGCATAGATTATTTGGGAGTCTTTCTTTCCTGCTCAATATTTCTATAAAACTTAAAACTGTGCTGCAAACAAAGTCCACCATGCTTTTTTTTTTAAGACAATAAGTAATTTTGGGGATATAATACTGATAATTGTGGAAAATAATAACTCCTGTCTACTTTTTACTGGTTTATAAAACAAGACAAAACAAAACAAAAAACAGCCCAGCAGATTGTGAGGCTATGACAGGAGGATCTCATTAACAGCCAGCCTCAGCATCTTAGCGAGGTCCTAGGCAACTCAGGGAGACCCTGTCTCTAAATAAAATATTTTAAAAGGACTGAGGATGTGGGTCAGTGGTAAAAGCACCCCTGGGTTTAATCTCTGATACCAAGAAAAAAAAAAGAAAGAAAGTCAGCACCCCTGGGCATGGTGCTTAGTTCAAGGTACCAAACCTTACAAAGGGATCATGAAAACCAGGTATTTTTAGAAGAGAGAAACTGAGGCAGTGAAAGGACTTGAAATCATGTCACATGAGGTCATATAAAAGAAACTGAGTATATCTAACTAGTAGAAGTAGAGTTAATGGGTGGAGTAGAATATAGGGGCAGGATGTAATAGTTGTCCCTACACATTTGAAGGGCTATCTTATAAAGGATTTATTTCTATAACTCTACAAGAAAGAACAAGGGCTAATAAGCAGAACTAGAGTAAACATATTTGGGCTTAATATTAAGCTAAAGTTTTGAATAATTAGAACTTCCCTAAGGTGAAATAGGTCAATGTATTAGACAGTCAGTTACGGCAAGCAGAAGACAGTCGGACTCTCCCTTAGTGGTCTGATTTTTACATCTAAGTTAACTGTTTTGCCTTTCTTTTTTCATATTTTCCTTGATTGAATTCACTAGCTTATATTCAGATACACTTTTACTGGTTAAATAATTTATTATAATACTTTTATGTCAGAGGTGATAACAGCATAAAAGTGAAGGACACTGAAATATTTAAACATTGTGTAATAATGGCACTTGATGTCTTTATCTGCCAAGACACATAGCTATCCAAAACACAACTCATGTCTGTTATTTCTCATCAAATTACTAACCTGTGCTTCTCATTTGTTCCAAATGTTATCAGTATAATAGCTTTATTTATTAAGTACCTGTTATGTGTTAGATATTTTACAAATAATCAATTAATTTAAATCCTCACCATAAGCCAGTGAGGTGGAGTTTATCTCCATTTTTTAATTGAAGAATCTGAGAGTCAGAAAGTAACTTTGCCATTCTTATCCAGCCTGTAAATTCTAGAATGATTTAAATCTATACTTTAGGGATTCTAAAGTTGTACAATTTGCATATAGAGGTTGTGATGGTCATACTTAGAGTGGGGGTGATGATGGAAACTTATCTTGAACCTATATTTTCTTGAACTGCACACGTAAGATGGCTCTCAACAATCACTACCTGCTGGTATTTGCGCCTTAACGTAGTCTCCTCCCTTATTATACCGGTGGTGGTTTGTTTGACTAAATAGAATATAGCAGAAGTGATGCTATGTCACTCCTGAGGTTAGGTTACAAAAGGCACTGAAACTTTATTCCTTTTCTCTCTCTCTCTCTCTCCTCTAGGTAACTCTGTCTGGGGAAAGCTGGGTGCAATCCTAGAACAGCCCTATGGAGAGGTCCCCAAGACAAGAAACTGAGGTATCTGGCAGCAGCCATGGGAGTGATCTTGGAAGCAGACCCTCCAGTCCCAGTGGAGTCTGCAGATGGCTTCAGCCCCCCACCTCCCCATAACAACCTCATGAAGGATCCAGGGCCAGAATCACCCAGCTAAGCTGCTCCTAAATTCCTGACCCATAGAAAGTGTGTGATAATAAATGTTCGTTTTTAAAACAATTAAGTTGGGGGGGGCGATTTGTTATGCAGAAGTATAGGGCAAGCTAGGGGAGTTCATGGGGAAAAGGCTAAAACCCCCAAACTTCAACTCTTTGCAGTAAAGTCATTGCCAAAAGCTAACTTCTAACCACTATGCAAATGTTGTGAATTTTAAGGGTCTTAACAACAAGTTTTAAGGAGACTTTATATATATAAATTTACATATGTAAATCATATATATTTATTCATAAATATATATGTAACATATTTCTATATTTATATATAAATATATGTAATATATTTATATTATATAAATACATTTATATATTTATATGTAAACATATATGTGTATATACACACATAAAATAATATATATAAATATATCAATTTATATATAAATTTATATTTTATAAAATATATTTATAAAATTTGTTATTAAGATCCTTAAAATTCACATCATTGGCATAGTGGTTAGAGGTTAGCTTTATATATTTATATTTATATTATTTATAAATAATTTATATATAAATTATAGCTACATAAGTATATAAATAATTATATTTATATATAAATTATATTTATAATATTATTTATATAAGTATATAAATAATAATTATATTTATATATAAATTATATTTATGATATTATAAGTATATAATAATAATTATATTTATATATAAATATATATGTTTTCTCTCATATATATATGAGAGAGAGAAGAAAATAGAATACCTAAGTTTCTTAGCAAGAAATACACATATTGCAACAAAACTTATTTTTCCAAGTTGCATCAAATACTTTGGCTTCCATATAAGGTATAGGTTGGGATATAAAATAAAGGTTTTGTGGTACATTGTGGTTTTATTTTTAAAAAGTTTATAAAATACTGTACTACACTCCGTATCACTCTGCCTCTTCTATAGACTTCTTTACTTGACTAATGGCTGGAGCACAAAATTGAGGCTCCTAGACAACCCAGCTTTGTACATATTAGCTACAGTAACTTGAATGAGTTTAAACTTCAGCCAGTTACCAGAGTGTAACTATGATGAAATGTTCATAAAAAAGCTCTTCAGATGTTAACAGAAGCATTAAGAACCAGTGAAACTTTGTGAAAGAGGCCTTCAAATTCTGCAAGTTTTGCAAGGATGGTATTAGTCCTGAGATTCTAGTTTTAAATGTAAAATTCTGCTAAGTGAGGGATACCAGTCCTAAATGTCTTTCCTCTCAAAAAGTACCAATTATAGGTTTCTAGTGGCATCAATTCATTACCATAGTAAGAATAAGATATGTCCGCTCCAAATACCAAGATTGAAGATTGCCCTAGTGCTAAGTCTATTTGCTATTAGCCTTCTAAACACTTGCTATGGCTTGAATGTTTGCTTCCCTTAAAAATTCATGTTAAAACTCCATCAGCACTGTGTACTATTAAGAAGTAAGGTCTTGGGCTGGGGATATAGCTCAGTTGGTAGAGTGCTTGCCTTGCATGCACAAGGCCCTGGGTTCAATCCCCAGCACCACACAAAAAAAAAAACAAAACAAAAAAAGAAGTAAGGTCTTTATGAGAACATTTGGTCATGAGTGTGAAATCCTCATGAATGGGATTAGTGCCCTTTCAAAAGAGGCTGGAGGGAGGCGTCCACCCTTCTGCCATGTGGGGATAAAGCAAGGTGTCATCTATGAAACAAAGAACATACTTCACCAGACATCAGATCTGCTGGTGTCAGACCTTGGAGCTCCCTGCCTACAGAACTGTGAGCAATAAATTCCTGTTGTAGTTTAAAAACTATCCAGGCTAAAGTACTTCACTATGGTATCACTATGATTTGAATAAAAGTTTCTCAAGGCCCATGAGTTAAAGTTTAGGTCCCAGAGGCTGTGGGATTGGAAGGTGGTGGCAACTTTAAGAGGTGGAGCCTAGTGGAAGGTCTTCCAGTCACTGGGGATGTGTGCCCTTGAAGGGGATATTGGGATCCTGGGCCCTTCCTCTTCCTCGCTTCCATTTCTGGCTGCCAAAAGGGGAGCAGTCTCGCTCCACCATACACTCCCACTCTGATGTACTGCCTTACCACAGGCCCAAAAGCAATGGGGCCAACTGATCATGGAGAAACCTCTGAAATCTTAAGCCAAAATAAACCTCTCTCTTTATAATTTGATTATCTTAGGAAGTTTCTTACAATAATAAAAAGCTGTTGAAAGTTAATATTTTCTTTTTAGATGCCTCTCAATTTTTGGCTCTTGCCTGATGAGTTTCCATGAAATTCAAGTGAGAAAGATTCTAATACCTGCTTCTCTATTCTTGACTTGACTCAAACGACCCCCACCTCCATACCAATCTTCTGTCCTCATCTATAGTTTCAGGGATGCTTTCTGGCTTCCATGCAGCCACCAGCTACCCCCACCTAAAAGACCCCCACCATAATTGTAACATAGAAGCTTCTCTCTTGGTCAACAAGATTTTTGCAGATAATGTCAGTAGGATATCTGCAGAGCTCATTGTGCTTGGAGACTTCCTCTTGTTGTAAAGGCCAGGTTTCTCTTTCTTGTAAAAACTAGGTTTGCAATCAAGCTTGTTGCTGTGCAAACGTTACTATTTCTGCTTTCCTTGGTAAAAACTTGAGAAATCTCTGTCTGACCTAAAATATGGGACAAAGAGTAACTGCTATGTAACCATGCATTGGGTATAAACCCCCACTCAGTATAAATCTAAAAGAATTTCCAGACCCTGAGTCCAGAGATTTTTAGGCATTAGCCCCTCTGAATCTCTGCAGCTTAAATAAACCTGATTTCTGAAAATTCCTTAGGCGCCCAACCTTATCTGTCCTACTCTTCCTTAGGATCACACTTGGAGGGAATGTGCAGGTGAGGTATGACCAATAAGAATGGTACTTATTTGGTCATATTATCCAAAATATAAACTGCTTGGTGATATGATAAGTCCCTTAAGAAATTGTTACTGTTTTTTAAATGGTTCATGCAATTTTCCAAATGCTTAATGAGCTCTTTGAGAAGTGACCAGATTCCAAGTATATCTTGAAGATGAACAAGATTTCCTAAAGGACTGGGCATGGAACATGAGATAAAAAGAGGATTCAAGATGACTTGTGGCTTTTGGCCCAAGCAGCAAAAAGGGTGAGTTTGCTTATAACTAACATGGGAGTGCTGGGGGGATAGCTTAGTTGGTAGAGTGCTTGCCTCGCAGGTAATGTGACTTGGTGGGGTGCAGCATAGAGGGTGAGGAGTTCTATTTGGGATACATTATGTTTACACCATATATTTTTAGCAAATCAATGAAGAAGTCTACTAGTGGTAAGTGTAATATACAAAGCTGCTCCCCCTGACCCTTTCCAGCGCAGCCATTTTCCCGCCTCCCAACCACTTGTCAGTCTGTGAACATCCTAGCTAGCTATTGGTTCATCAGTCAGCTTGCAAGTATCCTTCTCTGTTATTGGTCTCCTGTTAACTCTGCAGAATTCAATTGCTTTACTGTAGCTACCCCGCCATCTTTTCTCATCCTTCTCTCTCTCCTCCTCACTTTCTCTATCCTCCTGGCTTTCACACTCTTTCTTGCACAAGCCCTTTCTCGTTCCCTTTCTTTTCCTCTCATTTTCTCTCTTACCCTGCAGGGAGACACTCTGTTTGCTTAATAAACTCCCTTATGTGATTTCCCGTGTCCGGTGTGGTTTCCGTGGGATCCCTTACAGTAAGTATAGACATTGAAGTTTAGGAGAGAGTCCTGACTGGTCATATAAATTAGGAGAACCATTAGATCTCAAAACAAATGAATGGAGACAAAGAAGATAAAAGAACCAAGGGTTGAGTCTTACATAAGAATTCAGGGAAAGAAAATGGGCAAGGAAAGAATGAAAATCAGTAGACACTGAGGTAGGGAACAAACCTCAGCAAGTAAAGAAGTATATGTAGGAAGAGAGAGTTATCAACTGTGTCAAATGCTTCCAAGGGATAAAGTTCAATAAGCAGAAAGAGGCTATTGAAATTAACAACACCGAGGCCATTCATGACCTTGATGAGCAGAATCGGGGGTATGCTGGAGGTAAAAGCCTGTCTTGGAATGGACTTAAAAAAGAATTGGAGGTGGACTGGGGTTCTTTGGTAGAGCGCTTGCCTAGCATGTGTGAGGAACGGTTTGATTCTCAGCACTGTATATAAGTAAATAAATAAATAAAGGTTCATTGACAACGAAAAAATATTCTTTAAAAGAGAATTAGAGGAGAGGAAATGGGAATTAGTATAGAAAAGCACAGTCAAAAAATTTTGCTGCAAGGATAGCAAAATACTGAAGCAGTAGTTACATTACGATACAACAGTAGTTACAATACAATAGTAGTATTGGGGTCAAGGAACACTTTCGGTGTGGTGGTGGTGGTGGTGCTGCTGCTGCTACTTTGGTGTTGCTAATTTGTTGTTGTGCTAAAAAAAGAAAAAAAGAAAAAAGCAAGCAAGCAAGCAAGCAAGCAAAACATTTATTTAGCTAGATCTTCACAAAGGTTCATTGGAAGCTTGAGTTAATTCATAGCATATCCCAGTAAGAATGTGGAGGTTTCGATGAGTTTCCTAATCACCTTTGTAATCCCCTAATCCTACCTAATTCATGCATCCAATGGTTAATAATCACCTTGAACATTAAAAACGAAGGAAAATTGTGGTAACTTTGTAACCAGAAAACTCAGAACTAAGACTGAATTCTCCTGGGAAATACTGAGAACTGTGTTTTCACAACTCCTTCTTCTCCATTTTTGGTATTTTTCCAAGGAAAAAATTATGTACTTTTTTTCATCATAATGGTTCTTGTCAGTTCCAGAAGTCTTGGGAAAAATCTGAAGTTGCTGAACTTTGTGGTGCCTATCACAAACATTAACAAATGTGCTGGCATCTACAAATGAAAATCAGCTTATTGGTACTGTAATTTCATTTTGTATTAGAAGAAAATGGATTTTTAAAAATTAATATGATTTAGAAGCTAAATTTCTATGTAAAATTAGATTGAATAGTTTCAACTTCAACTGAATGCATAGTTGTCTTTAACAATGACCTTGTCTGAGATTATTTGGAGAACAAGAATCAAGTTACCTTTACAAATATAATCAAGTATGTGCAGTCACTTTGTAATCTGAAAATATTAAAAATGAATATAATATTGTTTCCCAAATCTGATTTCTCCCTGTCTCCCATATAAACTCCACCATACTTTGATTTGTATTTCCACATATCAGTACCATAAAAATAAAGTAGCACTGAGATAGAACAGAAGACATGAGGATAGGTAGAAAGCAGATGTGCAGGACAAAACAAGAGTGACCATGATTTAAAGTCTACTTTCACATGGATTAGAAGTCCAGATTTAAAGGTCACAAACAGTACTGTTCAATCAGTTATTAGACCTTATCCATGGTTATACCAATGTAGTACTGTTTACATTCACAAAGAAAAGAAAATAACACCCCCACCCCATTAATGGTCAACAGGTCCATAAATGACCATATCCCAGTAATAGTCAACATGTCCAGTTAACAACTCTACTCTGTCTCTCAGAGTGTATATTTCTTCCTTTCTCTCAATAACATCAATCTGTGCCTCACTTTGAGTCATCCTTAAATTCCTTTCTGTGAAGGATATGTGTTGGTACAGGAGACATATGGGAAGCTCTCCATATTTTTCTGCTCAATTTTGCCATTACCCCAAAACTGCCCTAAAAATTGGTCTATTTTAAAAAAATCCTTCAGTTCAATTATAAAATTAAACAGTTCTTCATAAGAATGGATGAGTATAATAGCAAATTTCAGAAGTAAACTTTAACCTATCAAGAAGTTTAACATGAAATATTAAGAGGAATAAGAGTAATAAATCACAATTTAATAAATATTGTTGGGAAGTTAGTTTTCATTGTGAAAAAACGTTAAACATCAGTTCATACCTCACAATCAACACATACCCACAGTAAAATTAACCCAAGATGAGGAGAAGTTTTTAACTTTAAATATTCCTAGGAGTTAATAAGAGTTGCATATTTAACTAATTGTACTAAAGTGAATATTTTTCAACTAATGAAGCAAACAGACCATCTACAGATGGCAATTTAAATGCATTAACATAAAATACTGAAGCATTAATTGTAAGATCGTACTGGAGTAACCTGATCAGACGACAGTAACCGGAGAACGGACAGGCCAGATGTGAATCTAAAAGAAAAACTTTATTGGGACAGCTCTTGGGCGAGATTCGCCTGGTCCCACAGAACAGGGGCTGGAGAAGTTGCATGTGGTCCCATGGGGCGGTGTTTTTACAACCCCGGATGGAGGGGGAAGCTTGAGGACTCGTGTCCTCCTGGGATTGGCTGGGATCATTTGTCAGCGCCTGATTGGTTGCTCCTCGGAGCATGTGCAGGCTACATTGTTTCTCTACGCATACAAGCGCAAGCTGTTTGATGCCCTGCCACACCGTGCAGCTGCCCTGAACCGCCCTAATATTAATAAATGCTAAAAGATATTTGCAATACAGCAGACACTCAAGAAATGCATGTTGATAAATGAACACATTAGGCCTCTTCTCAGCCAGAACTGTAAATTATCCAGTTTGGAAACGAAACAGGAGATGGTAAGTTATTGTATCAATGTGATAAATCCAAAGTCTTCCATCAGATGATTCTTGAAAGGGTTAATTCAGCATGCTGAAAGGTTTAGAAATATCAATATTTAATTCATTGGTATATGAATTACATAAAAATCAAACAAATGAAACGTAGGTCAATATTAGAATATTTAGTAATATAAAATTTACCATATTAATAGGTCTAAGGGAAAAAACAATTTGAATATTCCCATAGATGCTGAAAAACCTTGGGGCAAATTTAACACCTTTTCCTAACAAGATTTCTTGAAAAAAAAATGGATGACTATTTCCTTAACATATTAAAATATGTATGTTTCAATTCTTAAGTCATCATGTTACTTAAGGAAACTCTGGAAGCATTCTCATTAGGTGTGGGACCATAGGTGAGTATGGTACGGATCTACAATACAATTCAACATTATTCTGAAGATCTTAACTGATACAATTATAAAAGATGAGATAAAACTTTTCATTGGTCTCAGTGGCCGAGTGCTTGCTTGCCTAGCAGGTACTGACAAACAAGAAAAGCCCCCATAAGCAAATTCAAAAGACAAATGAAAAATCAGGAGGAAATAGTCATAACACATCACTGATAAAAGATTAATAACCCTAATTTATTAAGAACTTCTAAAATTCGATGGGGGTGGGGAGAAGCCTTTGCACTATGAAAGAAGATCATTCCGCGCTCTAAGCCTGCGGGATAGGCAGTCATAGGCCAGGGCGGTCAGCGCCCTAGCAGCCGCTCTGCAGGTCCCAGGGCTGCGTTGGCTCCTGTGGCCCCAGCACCCCTCATCGTCCTGCGGGAGGAAGAGCATCACGAAGCGGGGCAGACCTCGCACTCCCGCCGCCCGATGTCTTCCGGCTCTGGAAGTAAGTCTGCAACTTGGTGCTCAAGTTCTTCGGGGGTCGGAGCCCCAAGACTCCTCCACCAGCGGCGGGAAGGAGTAGGACGCAGCCACCCCGGCTCCGCTGGTTCCCCGGGACTGCCGGGCCGCCCCACCCACGAGACCCCGAGCCTGCCTTGAGCTCCGTTCGCTTTGTTTTCTGTGAAATGTAACCGCGAAGGGTCTGGTTCTACCTGCCGGACGAAACTAAACATTTGAGAGACAGCGTGATGGAAGAAGGAGGTTTATTGACGAGAAGACAGAATTGGAAGATGGGGACGCTTGTCCTAAAAAAGCCATCTTGCTTAGGGATCGCAGGCTTTGTTAGAGGAATTCTGTTGGGGAGGCATATCATGGACCCCCGACAAGGTAGAGACAATTTTCCGTTGAGCTGTCTTTCTGAAAGGCAGCTGAAAGGGGCTGCCGTTATCAGTACGTCGAGGGAGGTTCTGGGTTCTGTAAATCTAAAGAAAAGTTACTGTTAGAAATTCTAATGACTCATGTCTTTATAGTTCCCTTTTCCCAGGAATCGTTAATCCAGTAGTTAATCTTTAGGTTAACAAACAAACAAACAAACAACTACAAAAAGCAACCAAAAAACTTTTCATCAGTGCAGGGGAAGAAAGCAGCAGGGGCAGGTAAAGGGTCTGGGAAGAATAGTGGAAGATGACAGAAAAGAAAGGACAGGATAGTTTAACAGGAGGGTGGATTGGGTGGGTTCTTTATCTCACAAATTCAGAAAATGAACAGGGACACAGGGCGAGAGCAAAGTAATAGGATTTATCAGAGTAATAGAAAGAAAGCAGAGCTCCTGAATAAAGAGGGGTCCCAAGAGAGGGATACCAAGAGATGTCTGTTGTCTAGGGATTTTATGGGCTTGATCTGTCCCTATGGATATAGGATTTGGAAAGGAAGCTGACCAAATCTATTTTGCCTTCTTTAGCAAATCCGAAGAAAAGTGATTTCTAAGCCTTAATCAGCATAAGAGTGGGGGTGAAGTCTGTTGGTGCAAAAGGAAATACTTTTGAGAGTTGGTCTTGTCTACGGCCTATTAAGGAACAGCCCTTGTGGTTAGGAATAGTTGGGGTCAGAAATTTGATTTCCCTGTTCTCTCTTCCTTATTTTCTTCTCCAGATCCTTTTCTGGGCTGCCTGCGGGTGGTCTATTTTTTGTCTCAATAGTAAAATGTAACTTTTCACAGACAGGTTTTAGCAAACCATTAGGTAGCTTCAGTCAGAGGTGTCATCTACAGCAAAGTGGTAGACTAATAATATATTGCTCAGCTGTGTGACCTCTGAAATTAATGGGGATTAATGAGGTGTGACTGTGTGGTGCCTATGTACTGGGGATTGAACCCAGGGCCTGATCTGTGCTAGGCAAATACTGAGCTACATCCCTAACTCTTAATTTTGAAACAGAGCTTCTAAGTTACCCAAATTGGCCTCCAACTTGCAGTCTCCTGCCTCAGCCTCCCGGGTAACAGGAATCACAGAATTGGACCATCTCACCAGGCTAAAATTCCTGATTTTTAAAATCTACTAAAGCAAGTGGAAGGTCTGGGGATGTTGCTTGGTGGTAGAGTGCTTGCCTAGCATGTTAGAGGTCCTGGGTTCAATTCCCAGCATGCAGGTGCGCATGTGCGCATGACGCATGCACAAGTGAGTGGATGGGTCAAAATCACTCATAGTATCAGTCAAATTCATTAGCTGTGTAACCTCAATCAGTCAAATCCATACAATGGGCACAGCCATAACTTTCATAGTATTATCTTGGGGATTAATCTCCTCCCCCTCCTTGAATAACTACTTCATGGTATTAGCATGAGGAATAAAATTTCCACCCCGCACCCCTATGGTACTGGAAATCGAACCCAGGACCTCTCAGCAACTAGTGTCCAGATGATTGTGATACAAGATGAAGTTTGAGAAGTACTGCCTGGGGCATCAGGATGCCTCTGAAGGCATATCCTCAGAGGAGAGAGATCAGAGCTGTTTTCTCAGAAGGTAGTTTGAGGTGGGAGGATAAAGGGGAATGGGGACAGAAAGAGCTCTGAAAGGGTATTTCAATAGTTCTGGTAAAAGAACTATGAGGACACCAAGTGGACAGTGAGATTTGAAGCATAAAAGGAAAGGCAGGACCAGTGACAATTGATGCAGAAGAGGGAAAAGCCAAAAGTGCCACTGAGACTACATTTACATATGTTATAAATGGGCCTTATATCTTCTCTTGTTTTCTCAAGAAATAAATCTAAGTTCCCTCTGTAAAATGAGGCATTTAAACAGGATGATTTCTGGGGTCCTTTTCAGTTCATATGTCCAGTGAACAGAGCTGCTGTCTGCTGAGCAACCTGCTGAGTCTTTGAAAGGGGCTTTGTGGTGGAGTAGCCAGGGTGATAACTCAGAGCCTTGCTTTGCATCCTGCTTTGCCTCCTTTTGTTCATTCTTACATTCACTGCCTTGGACTTACACCTATCATATGAACAGCATCTTACTCTTTGCCTCAGTCTGGGTGTTTTAGAGGCACCAGGACCCAGTCAATAAAAAGGCCATACTGCTGAACTCCCGTATGGAAATCAAAGCAAAAACTATTCAGATAAGTATAGGAAAATTCCATGACGGTCTCATTTTTCCCCAAATGACTGTTTTTCTCCTGATACTATTCTTAGGGAAACATTCAATATCTCAGTATTATTTTTGAATTCTTCTTTTCCTTTGGAGAGAAGGGTGCACTCAATCTGCTGATGCTCAGTGAGCAAGGAGGGACAATAGTTTGATAGGGTATTACCTATGCTTTCTCTAGCAGAAAGAAGGGATGAAATCTGTAGGCAACTTTTATCTTCTTTATAGAAACCTGTGTGCTAGGAAGAAAAGGTATTGAGAAATATGATTTTCATGGTCCAGAGTGGCAGCAGTGAAGTCAATAGTGAAGTTCTGCTGTGATAATATTTAGCAAACAGCTGCACACAAAATCAACCCAAGATGTCCACACATGTGTTATACAATTTTGTACTGTTTGTGTTGAAGGAAATACCCAGAATCTCAACCTAAGGAAAGAGAATGAGGGAAAGAATGCAGACAATGTGTTTCGAATATGGATTTGACTTTATTTAAAGTGAATGAAAACACCTTCCAAAGAACAGAAACAGTAATCCAAATGCTTAAAAACCACTCACACCATGCAAATTGTGTTTGCATACACAATGCAATCCAGAGCTTAATAAAAACCAAACTTCTGCTTCTTTGGAACAGATTTAACCAAAAGATCAGAAGATAGAAAACAATCAATCATAACAATAAAGAATTTAATGAATCATCAAGAACTAAATGTATAATCTGAAAAAAAAAAAAGAGAGAGAGAGAGAGAGAGAAGACCTTTGGTGTAATTTTCCTTAACTCTCTGGACAAGGAGAGGTTTCTGGGTTTTAAAGATCTTTGAATAGGACTTCCTTGGAAGAAATTTGGTTTTTGAGCACTATGCAGGAGTCCATTTCTGAGAGAACCCTAGAATTAAGGGAACTCCTTGGCTTACTCCATGGAGAAGTACCCCAGTAGGAAGCAGTACAGTGCTGGAATATAGAAATCTTGGAGCTACTTTACCTGGTTCAAAAGCTAGCACTTATTAACTGTGATCTCCAGTAATTCACTTATGCTTTCTATCAGCTTTCTTGGCTATTTCTCCTACCACCTTTTTTTTTTTCCTTTTTCTTCTTCTTATTTTTTCCTTTTTGGTCCTGGGGATTGAACCCAGGGCCTTGTACATGCTAGGCAGCACTCTACCACTGAGCTACACCCCTAGCCTAGTTTTCTTGACTATAGAAGGGGAATACTAGCCGGGTGTGGTAGTACACGCCTGTAATCCCAGCGGCTTGGGAGGCTGAGGCAGAAAGATCGCGAATTCAAAGGCAGTCTCTGCAATTTAGTGAGGTGCTAAGCAAATCAGTGAGACCCTGTCTCTAAATAAAACATAAAAGAAGGGCTGGGATGTGGCTCAGTGGTTAAGCACCCCTGGGTTCAATCCCCACTACCAAAAATAAAAGAAAAGGGAATACTAGCTGTACTAATTACACAGATGTAAAGTTCTTTTAAGGGTTGTGACAAGGGAAGTACTCAATAGCTATTTGCTATTATTACCTGACTGAAAAAAAACTCATGGGTGTTCATGTGTATCTTTAGGAAAAGAACAAGGTATCTTGCTCACCAGTTTGGGAGAGAGTGTGCAATAGATAACTGGATAATTTGCTATGGTAGTTTTTTTTCTGACTTGGAGAAACATTTAAAAGTAAAATCTTAAATGTCACATATTCCTTGTTATAGGCTTTTTTTCTATTGAGAGAGAAAGGATTAGAAAGATTTAGAGAGTGGGGCTGGGTACATAGCTCAGTTGGTAGAGTGTTTGCCTCGCAGGCACAAGGCCCTGGGTTCAATCCCCAGCACCACAAAAAAAAAAAAAAAAAAAAAAGAAAGAAAGATTTAAAGAGTGAAAACATAAATTGGTGAGATTTAGTGAAGAGGCAAAAAAACTATTTCATTGGAGCTATAGTTACTATAAGTGGTAAACAATGGAAACTAAAGTAAGGTTACTTATTTGTTAAAACTGGAAGCAGGATAACTCAAAGTACAACATATTCAGTGGAAGGGGTCTGTTCAAAAACATGTAGCAATTCTGTGGCAGGGCAAATGCACCCCATAGGACAGGTTCCGAGGATCAGGGAAGAGTGAGGGTCCAGTTAGGGACTTGGTCAGGAGTTCAGCCACAAAGAATACTGGAGTAAGAAACTCAGTTTTCCAGATGAGTAGTGAGGACTCCAGAAATGGCTTCCCAACTCCTGCTTCTGTCAAACATTTTAAAAGTATATATCTCTCTGCAGAACTACTCTAACTTGAGTTAGAAGACAAAACTGTATTAAGCATCAACGGTATTCCATGCTCTGTGTCATTAAAAAAGAAGTCTCATTTTCACATATTACCAAAGGTTGCCCAGCCTCAGTTTTCTTACTGTGTGGAAGCGGGAAGGGGCATGTGGCTCTCTAATTTTTCCATAAGTAAAGCCTTGTTTTCCCCCTTCTATTTACACAAGGCTCTTGCTTTTACCAGTAAAGTTTAAAGGGAAAGAAAAGAAAAAATTAAAGTACCTTCTCAGAGATGGCAATGAAAAGAGGATCAAAGGGTTGGGGGAGAACCTCAGAGGCCCTGGGTTCTATCCCCACCACCATGTGAAGAAAAGGGTCAACCAGTAGCTTAGGGAAGATTATTTCAGGTCCACCACCCACCCTCAACCATGACACAAGAATGAGATATACTTTTGCAGCAAAATTACTCAGCTCTTGGGGGCTTCTGCTTTCCACCAAAACTTGACACTCTAAAATAATAGACTAGTAGGTTTCTACTCTTATACAAACCACTTCTTGAGATGCAAAATTTTAAAAGGTATTTCTACAGAAGGATTAGCATTAATGCAGCCTTCTAAATACATCCTTTGAAAGCTAAGCTTGGGTTAAGACATCCTTCCAGCAGTTTTCTTACTTAATTCCTTTAGCTTTCAGTTCCTCCTTGACACGTTCCAGGTAATGATTATCAGGGTAGCCATAACTGCGGAAAGAAAAATCCTTTTAAGCATCATCACAAATAGTTCTTAAGATCTTTTGCATTTGAGGATTTCATATTCAGCATTGTGAACAATTATGGGTAATCCTGAAGATGGGTGATATATAACCATTCTGAAGTGTAGAGATGTAACTCATTTAGCTAATGACTCATTTAGTTGTCTGACCAGTATCTATTTTCCAACTAGGCTTTTAAAATTCTCAGTTTATTATAAGTTTATTTATAACTCATAAAGTTATAACCATATACTATATTTTATGGGGAGTCATTAATTATATGCATAAGATTTTCAATTGGTGATTCTTTTTGAATATCAAGGGTCTGAAGTATTCTGAGTTTTATAAACAACAATCAGATTTCCTGTAACACAGCTTTCACCACCATTAGTCCTCTCAAAACTAAGACTTTTTCTAGCATGTGATTACCAAGAGAGTTTAGCTCCTCTGGGTACTGATGAGAAAAAAGGGCAGAAAGAAAGATGATCTTAAAAGAAAGCACAGTAACACTTCTAGAATCTACCTTTCAAATTGACATGATGCTCAAGTTTAATCAACTTAGATACCATTCACTTGTATGCTGAAATCCTCTTTTCTTTGGTGCAAAATTTAATAACTAATACTTTGTAATTGACAGGGTAGGTGGTTATGGGGACCAAACTTACTCTCTTTGAATTTATCATCCCAGATTAGCATTTCTCATAATACTAGGATACCAGTGCTATAAAGTCTCCTTATAGCCACATCCTCAAATTGCCATATTTTACAACCTCTATACTTTATCTAGGACCATTACATTTCAAAAGGTTCTCACTTTTCTGGTCCTCCATATTGGGATGTTTTGTGATGTATATCATTCCACGTAATGACATCTGATTTTCCTGATGTTCGAGAGTACCCCACTGTGAAAATCAGCTTTTGTTCAAAGGCTTTATGAAGTAGTTCCAAAACCTCCTTTCCTTCCTTATTATTAGGCAAGTATGCAGTTCGATGTATTCCATGATAAGGCTTTCCTGGGTTTGGATGCTCTTCCTGTATAAAGACAAGAAAATGTCATGCAAAAACAGTCCCCTGTCTGAATTTTACTATATGCATAGATCTGTTCATTTGTAGATAGAGCAAATAGAAACAAGAAAAGCATTAAAGTGTTACTCATATTCCCAATAATTCATATTTTTTCTCTTTCTTCAACTTCACATTGTGAACACTACCTATCTTCCTGACTCCTATTTTCCTAACACATATTCTCCATTCATCCTTTGTTGACCTTAAGAAATAGACATGTAAGGGTTGGGTGTGGTGGTACACACCTCCCAGCAGCTCAGGAGGCTGAGGCAGAAGGATCACTAGTTCAAAGTCAGTTTCAGAAACTTAGCAAGATCCTGTCTCTAAATAAAAAATAAGAAGGGCTGGAGATGTGGCTTAGTGGTTAAGCACCCCTAAGTTCAATCCCCAGTACCAGAAAAAAAAAAAAGAGAGAGAGAGAGAGAATTAGATATGATATAGGGTTAGTAGTGTAGTTCAGTGGTAAAGTACCTGCTTAGTATGCATGAAGTCCTGGGTTTGATCCCCCCATCACCAAAAAAACCAAAAAAACCAAAAAAACAAAAAACGCAAAACAAAATGAAAGCACATGAAAATGTGGAAAGAGAAAAGAAAAAATAGAAGTAAAAAGACATGAAAGATCTACATTATAAGCAGATAAGGTAACTTGCATCACCGTTTCTGTCCCTTGTACATGAGTATGAAATAATTCCCTGGGAAATCCATTGTCAAATAGGCAACAGAATAATCCCTTTTGCCCCAGCTATTCCAACACAGTGGAAAGAAACCCAGGGACCCCAGAAACACTTACCGTTTGTATGCCTCCCAACATTTCATATGTAATGACAATGGTGTCACAGGATGGATAACCCGGAAGTGAGGTTTTTAAAATTCTGTACGTCATGGTTCCATCTGGTTGATTCCCTTTCTGGACACCATAGGAAGTCAGACACACAGGACAGTTGGGCTTATATGCCATGGCTGTGACGATACAAGGCCTGCAGAATTCATGCTTGCACTCAGGTAGCACATATTTGTTACTAATGGTGTCCATGCAGATGACACAGATGTCCTTTTCCTTCTTGCCTGCTTCTGAGGCCACAGAACTTGCAGAGTCCTTGAATAGAGGTGAAGCTGCTTTTGAATCTTTAGTATCAATGTCCATGGGTGTTCCATGATCTTTGTTCAATTTCTCTCCAGCTGAAGGTGACAACCCACCTCTTTTTAACACATATTGTTTTGCTTCTGCAAGGCGATTTGGAAAACCAGTCAAAGTCAATGACTCTCTATTCAGCACAAAGTGTATATCTGGATACCTCTTTGTAAAGTCATCAGCGAACTTGGTCCCATGTAAGTGCTGTTTCTCCTTTCCCAAATGTTTCAGTAAAAGGACTTCTTTTGTCAGCTGACTGGTGGCCTGTTGAAAGGCATCTATGAAGCTTGCATAAGCATGCACAGATAGATCTATGTCCTTATCCTTTGACTCAAATACAATGCAGGTCTTCTGACCTTTCTCTAGAACTTTACTATGAATGTTGTACTTCTGCTCTATCTCGGATATCTCTTGGAGTAACTGAACTTTTAGAAGCTTATAGTAAGCAGTGTCAACCTCAATTTTGTTCTTCATGCAACTGGGAGCAATTATTTCCACAGGTTTCAAGACAAAAAGTTCATTGATTATTTGTTTGGCAGCAGAAATGTCATCTTGGGTCCCAAGGAGAGTTAGCATTCCTCCTTGCTCCTTTATCAGGAGCTTTGGAAACCTGTAACTCAACTCCTGTTTGATATCATTTGCCCACTTATGGTCTGCTAAAGGGACACATTCTTGCTTCAGAGATTCAGTGGTCTTCTGAAACTCACTAACAAAAAACTCTCGAGCTGCTTCTATGTCATCTGACTGCCTAGAGGTGAAGTCCAAATAGACCATATTGGGAGAGCTGCCTTGAATTTTAGTGTTTACATCAAATCTTTTCTCTATTGAGTTTATTTTACCAGGACAGGTATATCTGAAGTATTCCAAGAAAGGCAAGGGAATTTCAAACTGGCCGCCTTTTTCTTCTGACCTGGGTTTTGATTCAGAAGGAGAAGAGCTGCTGTCCCAGTCCGGCTGGTCAAGAGGCTCCCTCTCTGTAGCAGAAGGGGAAGATTCCTGATTCCTCTCATTCTCCAGGAGCTGCTCACTTAAGAAGTAATATATTTTTTCAATATCTCTGAAGTCACCACACACCTTCTCAACTCCATTGTTACCCTCCAACTTTTTGACACTGGGGCAGAGAGTGGTTACATGTGCCCTCTGCTCTTTGGAGAACAGGTCACAGTTCAGATCAGCTGTCACAGTAAGAAAGATCTGAAAATTTCAAAGGAACAGGAACAAATAAGATATCTCAGACACCCAAGCCCACAGTAGAACCTAGAATTCTTCAGAATGCCGAGACTACAGAAACATCCACTGTGTCTTTCCTTAGCAGCAGGTAACCTGTTCAGAGCTTTATAGAGTATGCAGTATGCTACAGCCCAAAGGGTCTCAGTCCTGTCTGCACATTAGAATCACCTGGGAAGTTCAAAAAGAGAAAGAGAGAAAGGGGGTGAAGGGGAAAGGGCAAGAGGGCTAGGGCTTAGATTCATGTAAGTGGTCTACAGTGGAGCCTGGGCTTGAACATTTTTTATAAAGCTCTGTGTAAAAAAGAGCTATGTTCTAGAGCTGCCACTGTCTGACGTGGGGAATGGCAGTAGGGGAAAGGCATTTCTGTTCTCTGGACAAGTTGCTGTGGTCCTCACAAAATAGTAGTCTATGAGCCTGGAAAGGAGTCATAAATTGGAGGATAATAGTTTTCTTATTACTATTCTTTTTTCTTATTTACCCTTCCTCTTTAAAAAAAAAAAAAAAAAAAAAAAAACACACAGTTGGACATGGTAGCACATGTCTGTAACCTTAGCAACTTTATCTCAAGTTCAAGGCCAGCCTGAGCAACTTAGTGGGACCCTGTCTCAAAATAAAAAACAAATAGGGCTGAGGATATAGCTTAGTTGTAAAGTGCTCCTGGGTTCAATCCCAGTACCAAACAACAACAATAATAAAAAACCAACAAAATTAAACAACTGACCTCCCACAGAGTTGCTGGACCCTTCTAAACCTTGACCTTTAGAAGTTCAATTATAAGATAGATAATTTATTTTATAATAAAAAGGACAAATGTGAATGAAATGTAATATAAAAGCAGGTATTTCTAATGTTTTGTTCCCCCTTGAGGTCTTTGCCCATGCCCTTTTCTCTGCATGCAACGATCTTCCTCTAGATCTTCAAAATGCTTCCCGAATCTAACCTCTTCTTATACTTCTATGGGGACCACCTAGAGTCCAGGCCATTATCATCTTCCATCTGGCCCACTGCAGCTTCTCCTAACTGGGCTCTGACCTTCCTACACATATGTTTTCACACAGCAGCCAAAGTGATCTCTTAGAAATGTAAACCAGAAAGCCCCACATCTGCCCTCTCTCAGTTCCCAGCACTCCTTCCCTTGCTCCCTGCCTTCCCCTAGTCTATCTTCTTTGTAGCTTGTAGAGCTCAGGATGTAAGCTTTTGTGGGGCTTGTGCACATGTGCATCCCAGGCCTAGAATGTTCTTCCCCCAGAAACCCACTTGTCTAGCTCCCTTACTTCATTCATGTCTGTTCAGATGACACTATTTGAGAGGTTCTTCTTGACATCCTTTGTAAAATAGGGTTTCTTTCATTTATCCTGAATTATTCTTCCCAAAACCAATAGGCATTTTATTTGGTTACATTTGGTTCCTCTCACTTGAAGGTAAGTTGTGAGGGCTGAGTCTGCTGTGTACCTGACTGTGTCCCAAGCCCTTGTTACAGTGCCTGGCACATAGTAGGCAGTTGATATCTATTTGTGGGATGAATTCTTGCATGGCTGACTCCTCATCATGTTTTATGACAAAAGTCTCCTCCACAGAAGAGTTGGCTCTGACTTTTGGTCAGAAGTAGAACCATCTTCACCTTCCCCTTTTTGGCCTTGGCCCTGTTCCTCTCTGAGGCAAAACTCCATTATATATTCTTAGCAGATCGTAGCCTCTGAAATGGTTTTATTAGGTTGGCTTACTTGCTTATCCTCTTTCTGTGAATCTCTCCACCCCAGTGCCAGCTGCCCGAGAGCCGGGACCTTGTCTGTTGTGTTCTCCGTGTCCTAGTGCCTAAACCAGTGCCTGACTCATTATTAGTCCCCAGCACTGTCTGCTGGGACATAAAAGGCAGTAGGTGTGGTAACCATAGGGGCACTTACAGGAACACAGTCATCTGCTTTTTCCAACACTCACCTTTTGGACATAGGAGTCGACAGTGTTAGGAACACTTCCTTTATTTGGGTGCTTCTCCTTAGACTGTGCTTCAGCTTGTGACTGTGTCAATGAAGAACTTCTGGGTCTTGTGTCCTCTATTGGCTTTCTAGTGGTTTCCAGAAAAATGGGCACAGGTTTGTCTTTAACCAAGATGTAGTGCTCTCCTTTTTTCAACACTCTCTCCTTAGCTTCAGAGGAGACATTAAACACACATTCACACAGAAACAGGAGAAATTTCAAACAGCTGGCTCTCAGTATCCCCTGAGAATTGATTCTGAGAACCCCCAACGATACCAAAATCCATGGATGCTCAAGTCCCTTAAATGTGTGATATTTCCATCAACCTACTCATATCCTCCCACATACTTTAAATCATTTCAGATTACTTACAATACCCAATACAATGTAAAATCTTTGTAAATAGTTGTCATACTGTATTGTTTAGGGAATAATGACAGGAAAAATGTACATGTCCAGTACAGATGCTACTTTCTTCCTGTTATTATGACATTTTCCATCTCTGCTTGGTTGAATCCATGGAGGCAGAACCCACAGCTACAGAGGGCCTGACAGTAATCCTGTTATTCATGCATCTGTACCCTGCCCAAGACCCTCACTGTAAGACTGTTCCCTGCATGCTGGAATAGCAGTTTGGTGATGGGGAAGTAGGGGCAGCTATTCAGAACTCTAAAGTAGGCAGCTTACATTTTACAATAAAAGGAAAACTTAATGAAAATGGAACATCATCAGCCCATTTAAAGTCATGAAATTGTCTCCAGTTTCATTTCAATGATATGGAATAATACTCATTAAGTAATTTTTTTTTAAAGTAGGAATCCAGTGTTCCTCCTCATAATGTTAGAAATACATACGTGTTTGCTGACATTCATAGAAAATGACTGAAAGGAGATGCATCAAAATGTTCCTTCCCATTGTTTATCTCCACGTAGTTTCTTCTTTCTTTTTTGCTCTTTTCTTTAGTGAGCATCTATTACTTTTGAAACCTCAAAAGTAGGTCAATTGAATCATAATTTAAAACATAAAACCGCAATGCTTAAACAAGGACAAAAGCTGCCAAGGACCTGGGGAGGGAAGGGACAGTACTTATATTTCTCTGGCAATTGAAAAATACGTCAGTTCAGAAAAGCACATAGAAAGTACCATCCTTCAAGTGGTCAGTAGATCAGGGACTGGGCACATCTGGGGCCCTAACCTCCACCGTGGGGTCAAAGGAGTTGTTGGCAACAGTAACCCCAGGTTCCTGCCCGCCCCAAAGGGCACCTCCATACTTTCTCCTGCGCGCTCCCCTAGGTCAGATTGAACTGGATCGGCCTGGAAACCCGCGGCGCTGCGCCCCCGGGGACGGGGACGAAGACGGCCTTGGCACTTCTGCTGCCCACTGCTCACCTGCCCTTTCTTTGAACACCACCTGGAAAGTGCCCGGGGCACTCTGGTAGACGGACTGGACCTCGCACTCCCCGCCGTCCGAGAGCCGGCTCTGGAAGTAGCCTTCCAGTTTCAAGCGCGGCATGGGGATGGACTCGGACACCCGCACGAACAGCGGGGACGGCGGGCAGGGGTTGGAGGCCATGGCGCCTTGCGTGCAGCTCGCGCGGGGCTCCGGGACGCTTCTGCGCCGGACGGGGCAAAGGCGCCTCCCGCCCCTCCGACTGGGGCCGCAAAGTTTCAGTTTCACTTCCTTGGAGGTCCCTCCCTGTTCCCGGCAGAGCCGCCTCCCCTCCTCTCCGCAGTCCGCCCCGCAGCCAGCGTCGGGTAAGTGGGTCCCGCCTTTGGGGGTACGCGCTCGTGCGGGTCCGCTCTCCGCAGGATCCCTCGAGGGCGGGCGAGGACCGGGGTCCCCGGGCCAGGCCTCCCCATGTTAGCATAGAGGCTAGGCAGGGAAAATGATTCTCTTGTGCTTCTCTTCTTTGAAACCATTGTTGTTATTGCTTTTTGCCACGAAGATGTAATTCGCATTCCAAATTCACGTTATACTTAACCTAATTTTTAAAAGAAAAAAAAAAATTTTAGTTTACCTGCCTTGGGACCTATGACGTGTTCCCTGCCTGCTGCTGTACCCCGTAGATAGGAACTTTTCTGCCCTCCTCCCTTGCGTTGGCCAACAGCACTGGTTGCTGCCTTGTGCGCTAGGGGTAAGAGGTCTCTGAGCTCAAGGGTTGGCAAAGGGAGGCAGACCTATGAACAAAGAAGCAAATCTCTTGAGGACCTCCAAGTGAAAGTTTCAAGCAGAATTTGACACTCTAAGAGTGTTGGGTGGTGGGGGCGCTTAGGAGGGGGGAGAATGGGAGTGCATCTGGGACCAGGAGTGCTGTGGTCTGAAACACAGAGGGTCCTGAGACCTGGAAGGAGATGAGGTGGACAGGGACATGCATAAGGAAGGGCCTGCTCAGATCTGTGCTGTTCAATAGCAATATAATGGGAGTCACATATGTTAATTGTAAAATTCTTCGTCATATTATTAAGACTATAAAGAAACAGGTGAAATTAATTTTACTGCTATGCTATTCAGTATATTCAAACTAATTATTTCAGCATGTAATGGGATAGTTTATGATCTTTTTGGTCATACTAAGTCTTTGCCATCCAGTTTTTTTCTTTTCTTTACCTCACGTTTCAATTCAGACTAACCACATATCCAGTGCCCAATAACTAAACGTGCCTAATGGTCTCCCTTGAACAGCCCATGTCTAAATGGTGAATGGTCTTGATGACAGAGAGAAATGGAAGTGTTGGAAACAAGGGAAGCCAGAGACTGATGGGCCAGATTTGGCAGTTTAGAAAGATAGAGCTGACAACAATGCAAAGGACACATTTCCAAGCAGGGATGAATGGAGGTAGAGAGGCCAGAGAGGTTTTTGCATGTGGCTAGACCAACTAGAAATGGGTTGGTCTTCATGGACAGCAGTTTGGCACTACTATCAGAATTACAATTGCATAGACTTTGTGTTTTTTCAGTTCTACATCTAGGAATTTGTCCCACTGATATATTAGCCCTTATGTGTTAAGTGACCTATGTACAAAGTTGTTCTTTATAGCCTTGTTTATGGTAGCCTAAGACTGGGAACTCCTTAAATGCCCATGAATGGGGGACCAGAGTTAAATAACTTACAGTGTTTCTATATGATGGAATACAGTGAGTAGTGAAAAAATGAGGTCCATCTCAGTGTGCTCTATGAACAGATCTCTGGCATGTATTAAGTGGAGAACATAAAATGTAGAAGAGTAGGGGCTGGGGAGATAGCTCAGTCGGTAGAGTGCTTGCCTTGTAAGCACAAGTCCCTGGGTTCGATCCCCAGCACCCCAAAAAAAAAAATGTAGAAGAGTGTATAAGATGCTACCTTTTGTGTAGAGATGTATCTAGAAGGATAAAGGAGAAATTGATTGCCTTGGTATTTCTTGAGGGAGACAGGAGAGGGCTTTCTACACTTTTTGAACCATGTAAATGTAATATTTATTCAGACGATCAAAAGTAAAGTTAGATACTGCATTTACGTCTTTGGAAAGAGTATACTGCCATAACTCAGGCAATAGTTCTAAGACCCTAAAGTGCAGCAGTGTCAGGGAACAAGGAGGGTAGGGGCATGTATGAGAGGAACTTAGGTGATCAGGACCCAGAGATAGATTAGGTATGGAACAAAAGAGGAGATTTAAGGATAATTCTTAGATTTCTGATTTGAATGGGCAAATGGTGTATCATTTGCTGAGCTATGGAATCTAGGAGATAAAGCATGGATTTTTGTGGGGGAGTAGGGAGGAGGAGATAGGGGTCAGTTTTTGCGGAGGCTGTATTTGAGGGGAATGTGGACATTCAGGCAGAGTTGCAAAGTGAGTTCCAGGAGAGCGGTAGCCTAGAAATACAGACATGGGAGTTGTGTTTGCAGTTGGTGAGTTGAAGCCCTGTAGCAGATGAGATTACCCCTGGAGAATATGTAGGGTAAAATGAGAAGTGTCACTTAGACTCTTGAGGCCAGGCACGGTGCATACCTGTAATCCCAGTGACTAGAGGATCACAAGTTCAAAGCCAGTCTTAGCAACTTAGCAAGACCCTAAGCAACTCAGCGAGACCCTATCTCTAAAGAAAATACAAAAAAAGGACTGGGGATGTGGCTTAGTGGTTAAATGCCCCTGGATTCAATCTCCAATACCAAAAAAAAAAAAAAAAAAAAATCATGGGGCAAATGATTAAGGGGTAAGGGGTGGATCTGGACGTGAATCCAGGGGAAATCTCCTGTATAGGTATATGGAGAAAAAAGCCAAAGAACCAAGAGGGCATAGGAAAACCAATAAAGCAGAATTTCAGGAATCAAAGCAAGCAAAGATAGAAGATAGTGCCTTGGGTTAACCACATGGGGGACACTGACGATTTCAGATGAGTAATGGGGATGAGGTGGGGAGACAGATTATGGTGAGCTGAATGGGTAGGACAATCGACCACTCTTTGCAGAAGTTTGACTGCCTATAAAGGGACAGAAACACCATAAGAAAGGACAGAAGGAAAAAAGTAACAACAATAGCAAAACACTGTGTGCATCTCATCAATGGAATGAAAAGCTTTTCAAAATTAGAAATCATGTTCAGTCCTCCTGTGGAATATTCTTAGCAAATTCCCTTAGCTTCAGTGATGGAAAGTTGAGAAGGGATTTGTTGTTATTTAAATGGAAGAAATTGTTTTAGGCAACATTCTCCTTGTTTCTAATTTCTCTGGGGTTAAATGGATGCCACCCCCATTGCCAAGTCCCTGTCTAGACCTTTAAGGGCTGATCTGAAGGTAGAAATAGGTGCAACAACATCTAAAGCAAAACCCAGCAGCCCACAGCAGGTGCAGTCCTCCTTCTTTTGTGAATACAGCAGTGCCCTCTAGAGGCACACACGTGTCTTGTTCTTGCATTTTAGGATTGTTGTGGACTTACTCCTTTTCTTCCAAGTGTAAGTGCTCTTGATATTGTGGATGACTACATAAACATTTTCTATTGCAAAGACATAGAAAACACTCCGGGGACCTAAAGATAGCAGCAAGTGTGGGCCACTGTATCTTTTCAGCATCATCTAAAAATTCACAACCTTTCATAACTGCCTACTTCATGGCAAACTTTATAATATTCCCCAGAGTTTTAAAAATATTATTATCCCGACATCCCCTATTGAATTAGGTCAAGGATATTTATCATAAACTCAGTAATGCACACTCCACGCAGACATAAACATTTTCTTCAAACACTCTCCAGGGATCTTCATTTGCTCATAAGCCTGCTTGTTCCTGGCTGTTCTCCGAATGCTGTGCTCAGTCTCACCCTTTGTTATCATCTTCCTCTTCTACATATGTGAAAACCTGCTCCATCCTTCAGGACGTGGCTCCAGTCTGAACTTCTCCTTAAGTTTTTTCCTGTTCAAGCCCCCATAGCTTTTCCCCTTCTCTGAACTACCATCATGGTTTCAATTGGAACCTGTCCTGAAAAGGACAGAGGTAAACAGTAACAACAATAGAAAACCAATATGTGCATCTCACAATGGAATGAAAAACTTCTCAAGATCAGAAATCATGCTCAGTCCTCCTATGGACTATTTGTACCGAATTCCCTCAGCTTCTGGTCAATGCTTACTGACTGTGTCACTGTGTTGTTTCTGTTTATTCCTAGAAGTAGGCCGCCATATCTGGGAACTGCAGTCTATGTTTTGAAACACAAGAGGGATTAAAGACCCACCAGAGATCTGGACAATGGCCTTTTCCATGGTAAAAAAGTTTAAGTATCTATGTATTATGAACCTTGATCAGAACATGAAGAGTTCTCCCTCTAATAAATAACAAGAACTCTGGGATCTTCAGTAATACCTAGCATCTCATTTGGTTTTAATAGCCCAATAAAAGTGTTCTTCTTCAACCATGTGGGAATTGGGAATTGAAAATATGCTAATTGTTGTGGTTTGGATATGAGGTGTCTCCCAAAAGCTCACGTGTGAGACAATGCAAGAAGGTTCAGAGGAGAAATGATTGTGTTGTGACTGTATTAACCTAATCAGTGAATTGATCCCTGATGGGATTAACTGAGTGGTAACTGAAGTTGTAGGGCGTGGCTGGAGAAGATTGGAATTGAGGCCTGGCTTTGGGGTATATATTTTGTATGTGGAGAGTGGAGACTCTCTCTCTCTCCTTCCTGATAATGGGAGCTGCTTCCCTCGGCCACGTTCTTCCATCATGGTGTTCTGCCTCACCTGAGCTTCGAGGAATGGAGCTAATCTTCTATGGACTAAGACCTCTGCAATTGTGAGCCCTCAAATAAACTTTTCCTCCTCTCTAATTGTGCTGGTCAGATCCTTTTAGTCACAGTAGCAAAAAAGCTGACTAAAACACTAATTATCAACAATGTCAACTTGAGGATGGATGATTTTTTTAAAAAATGTCACTTGTTTATCATTTGGATTCTGTTCATTCATTCAGCAGTTCTTTTTTTTTCAGGACGGAGGAAAGAATAAAAGCAAGGAATAGAGAAAGTAACCTCATTTGCTAAGTCTGAAAATTCGACATCAGGGCTGTGTCATGGAATAGGCAGTTGAAAGTGGGTCATTATTGGTGGGTGGAAGATACAGCTGATGAGGCTCATGTCCTCGTGTTTTCTGCTCTATCTAGGGAAACTCCAAAGACATTGGAATTGGAGACTGTCTGAGGGTTTTGGATCTTTTTAGAGGTCTATGACCCTTAGGCCTTTTCAAATGTTAATCTACAACCCTTCATGTCATTTTGAATTCAAGGTGCACCGACCCCTGTGGAAGTAGGATAGGGTCAATGTTTGATGGAACATATAGTGTTTTCAGTGTTTTAGGCATAAAGATGGAAAATAACCACATCAACAAATACATGTGTCCCTCTCTCCCAAACCCAGTGCTTTGAGCAGAGTTCCTGTTGCTTTGCATTTAGGAGACTATATTTGTGATCTGTAGCCTGTAGTCATTCAGTTTTAATTTTTTTTTAAAATTCATTCTCATCTTTCACAGGATGTTGGAGCAGCAATTTCCAAGGAAAAATCAGGTAGGATCACCTCACTCCTACTCTTATTTCAGAAAGGCTTTGCTCAGCTCTTTCCTCAGTGGAGAAAAGGAAATATGGAAGGAGATCTCCCCTACAAGTGCTCAGGTGTGTGACTGAAGGCCAGTGTGATGACCCTAGCTCATGCTTCAGAAGGAGGATTGCTTCAGAAGCAGTGTGGCACCAGCAGCTTATTCCCTTAGGGCCCCTATTGATCCTTTCCTTTGTCCACAATGTCTCTTCTGAGCACAGCCCTGCAGCTGACATTGGACAGAAGGGATGACCAACTGATTGTCCCCTTGCCCAAATGGTACCTGCCTAACTCTAAGGGTGGCCCATTTGAGATTTGAGATTTCTAACTAAAGCTCAGGCCAGTTAGGCCAAACTACTCACTTACTGCTGCTTTTGGGTACCTAAGGCCACCAGAGGTCTTTCTTGGTGGCTCCAATTAGAAATGCCAGTTGAAGTTGTGTATATATTGCCACATTTTATATATGTAGGATGCACATTTTTTCACATTTAACATCTCTGAAACAAAGCTACTACAGTTTCATTAGCATCATTTTCCCTTTCTCAGAGGCATATAATAACAATGTCTTGTGCTCCATGAAATACTGTCACAGGTTGGGTTCTCCAGGAACTCAAGTTGGAGATGGAGTTAGTACAAAATGTTCACCATGGAAGAAGCAGAAGAAGCTGGGGTGGGTGGGTGGAGCCCTCAGGTTATAATAAAAACCTGACAGCTTCTGGCAGCCTAAGAGCTGCTGTTATAGGTGACCCTTGCATAAATTGCCTTGCTCAGGTTTTGATGGAGAACACTCTGAGAATAGTCTGACCTTGACTAGAGAACTGAGATGAACCCATGAGGGGGTTAAAAGCTAGAGGCTCTGAGCTAACCAAATTTTCCACTTCATAATCAAAATGAAGGAGGATTTAAGCAACACATTTGCTTTTCAGCCACAGGAAATACTTTTTAGTCAATCAGTTTTAATTCCACATTAATTTTAACTGTGCCATGCAACTAAAGTACTTTGAAGAAATGTTTACTGTAGTAGATATTGTCAGGCTCCATGCATTTTTTGGTACAGTGCTCCCTCCCCGCTCCTAGCCAAGGAACAGTTCTGACCAATGACCCTTAGAAGCTAGAGAAATATCCCAGCTCCTATAATTACCCCCTCTAGGGGTACAACTCTGGGACACATAATCTATACTGCCTACCAGTGAAGTTTCATTTACTAAATAAGACACTCTATTCACTTTTCTCCTTCATCTTAGTTTCCCACCCTGCCCTCCTTAAACAGAAACCCTGGTGTTTGCTAGGATCACCTCTCAAATAAATTATTTACATTTAAATTCTCATCTCAGAGTCTGCTTTCAAAAGGACTCAAACTAAGACACTGGCCAAAGCATAAAAAGTTAGAAATGTAATTCCTTGTATTTCTGACTCATAATTATGTCTTTTCTGATATTTTTACTTGCATTTAAACTATTTATGAGCCCCTGTACACACCATCTTCTTATCACTGTACATAGTAGTTACCACATAGGGGTGTTTAGTATATGTAGGTACAAAACTGAGCACCTTAGGAGTGTGTCCTACCATTGAAAACTCTTGGATATCCTTGGTGTAATTAAATGTCTGAGTGAGAAGGAGAATCAGTAAGGGAGCTAGAGAAAGTTCATATCTTTTGCAAATAAGAAACTCAGTCTCCTGGTGTGAAGTGGAATTACATTCCTTTTCGAAAGAAACTTTGCTCATTTCTTTATTATTTTATCTTCTCTCCTTTTCCAGAGACTGACTCTCTTGGAAAAAACTATAGTTGTCAAATTCCTATTAATCTCAATGACTTCAAAATTTTAAAAAATAATGAGACTCGACTGTTTGAAGTCCTCCAGAATAAGTTTGGCTGTATCTCCACCCTGATGTCTCCAGCTCCAAAAGATAACAGCGAGCCTCTTGGCCAAAAAGTCTTCAGAAAGAGCCTGGCCCCAGGACTAGAGTTATCTGTCTGGAAGGGTGACCTCAGCAGATGTGCTGTTGATGTTGTGGTGAATGCAGCCAACGGAGACCTTATACATGGGGGAGGCCTGGCCTTTGCCCTGGTGAAAGCTGGTGGCCCTGAAATCCAAGAGGAGAGCAAAAGATTCATTGCCAGTCACGGCACAATACCAACTGGTGAGATAGCTGTCACTGGAGCAGGAAAACTTCCCTGCAAAATGATTATCCATGCTGTTGGACCTCGGTGGGAAGAAAGGGAGAAAGAGAGATGTATCAGTGAACTGCACAGAGCTATTACAAATGTTCTGGAGTTTGTTTGTAAAGATAAGTACATTAAGACAGTAGCAATTCCAGCCCTGAGCTCTGGAGTTTTCCAGTTTCCTCTGAATTTGTGTACACAAACCATTTTAAGAACTATCAAGTTTTATTTCCAAGGGAAGCAGGTGGTTGGTAATTTGAAAGAAATTTACCTGGTGAGCAATGAGGACCCTACTGTTGCTTCCTTTAAATCTGCTTCAGAATCCATCCTAGGAAGTAATGAGCTGGGCTCTTGGAAGCGTCAAGAAACCACCCCACCTTTCAATATGACTCTTCAAATTGCCCAGGGCCTGACTCTCCAGATTGTCCTGGGCCACATTGAACTACAGATGGTAAATCTTTGTTTCTATTTTCTTGCACTGCCAGGAGGAAATCCTTGAATCGTTCAATACCTATTGAGAGGTTTTAGAATATGTACTATGCATTGTTGTTTAGAAAGCATCTTGTTGGGGGTTAAGAGTGTGCTCTTCACAGCCAGGCTACCTGGATTTAAATACCTGCCTTATCATTTACTAAATGGGTGACCTGAAACAAATTAGCTTATCTTTTAGTTTCCTCATCTGAAAAATGAGGATAACTGTAGTACTTATATCACAGAGCTGGAATCAATACCCACACAATGCTTATACTAGTGCTTTGCACATGATTAGTGTAGTAATTTTAATTATTATTGCTATTGCTGATATTGTTAGGCACTGTGAGGAATGAGAACAACTTATGATCCCAAGGAACTTAAAATCTATTATATTCTTTTTATCTAAAAAGTTCTTTATTTGGAAAAATCTCATTGTTGAGACAAACCACCTCAACATTTCTGAAGCAGCCTATCAGTAGTAATGTAAAATAATAGCAGACCAAGAAAGTTTGTTTCTGGAGATGTGAGTTTTGAATCTGTTCTTAAGTTGTGATGGTTGTGAATTGGCAGGAGGGAAAACTGATTGGAGACCTTCTTGAGACTTGATCAAAGACACACAGGAAATAATGAACTTGGCCAGAGTGAGTAGACACAAGTGGAGCTCAAAGTCAAATTCTGTATATATAGCTCTGTGACAGAGACTGTGGAAAATACAAGGTGTAACTTAGCATTTAGCTGGGGTTTATTGGGCACAAAGGCCAGGGCCTTGGGTGGGGGTTGAGGAAGTCAGGGTTACAGGAAATTCAAGAGTTTATGGCCTAATTCAGCTCCACTGCTAGGTAGAGAGCACCTGAGGAAGAGGATCATGGCTTGCTCATTTCTGCAGTCCCAGGGCCTTATCTGGGCATGCATCTGGGTGTTCAGCAAATTAATGATGGATAAGTGGAAGGGACAGCAAGGAGCAGGAACTGTAACAGAGGGAGAGAAGAAATATAAGATTGTATTCTTTTTTGTTTGTTTGTTTGTTTTTTGGGTGGAGGACTGAACTCAGGGGCACTTAACCACCAAGCTCCATCCCCAGCTCTTCTTTTGTATTTTATTTAGACAGGGTCTCACTGAGTTGCTTAGGGCCTTGCTAAGTTGCTAAGGCTGCCTTTGAACTTCATGATCCTCCTTCCTCAGCCTCTCAAGCTGCTGGGATTACAGGTGCACGCCACTGTGCTTGGCTAAGTCTGTATTCTTTAATTAAATGATGTCTTTAATCACAATCAAATTGACTTAACCCCCTAATAAAACAAATGCCACTTATTGTTTATAAGAAAATTATAATGAAGACTGAAGGGGCTATATGATTTGCAAAGTTATTAATACACCGATTCAAAATTAAAAGGAAAGCATACCAGTTGAATAACTTATCCCTTTAACTGAAATTTTAGTGCATTTATTTATTGCCAATAGAATTAGGAACCATAAAATTTAAGGGATACCAGTGACTCCAAATGGCAAATTCTGATTGCACTCTCAAAGTGAAACACTTATTAACATCCATGAGAAATACCTAAGTTACCCCCAAAGGGAACCAAAGATGATTAGAAGCTTTGGTGGAGGAGAGGACACAACCCTTTAGCACAGTTCTGAGAGCTAAGAGATGGTATTATTTAAAATACCACATATATGTAAATAGTCTGTTTCCAAAAACATAGATGAAGAACTGGTAGAAGTGGTTGGCTGTAGGATGGGAAAATGAGTGGGTCTGGAGATCCCATCCAGCAGGAATCCTGCTTTTCATTGCGAATCATTTTGCTTCATTTGTACTTTCTTTAACCATGTATTACTTACCTTAAAACAAAAACATTTGGTGGTAGAAATCTTCTAAGAAAATTAATGTCCTCTCTGTTTAAAACAAAACAAAGCAACCTACACAGAAATAACAAAAAAAGTGATGGTGGTACGGCAGAGAATGAAACCACTTACTGATACAATTAAAAAATAACACCAGGAATGCTCAGAATCTGGAAATATAGGAGACGTAATCCAGCAAGGGGCTAATAGATATTTTACAATAAGAATTATTTCATCTATATCTGTACTTAATTTTTGAATAGGACAGATAACTTCATGGCAGTTAAATGATTGCACCTTGGGAAATAAGATTTTCTAACCATTATTAAATGATTTTTTGGGGTTTGGGATCCTCAAAAAGCATTTTTAAAAGCTCTTTTAGGAAATGAAGATTTCAATTAGGGATTTAACAATGAATTCTGTGCTGTCTTCCCTTTTCAGACAAATGTAATTGTTAATTCTGTAACCCCACCTCATCTCAGAGGTGGACCCGTGTCAGCATCAATTCTACAACAAGCAGGAGATGAAATGGCATGGAACCTCAGGACCCAAACGACTAAACCATTGCCACATCCCCAGTTGGTATTGGTCACAGAGGATTTAAATTGCCCTGTCAATATGTATTACCCATGTACTGTGGAATTCAAGCACTAACATCCATATTCAGTAAGTTCAGAATGGATTTACCTTTATGCAGCTCCTGGTCAAACAAGTCTGTTAAATTTCCATTATTTCTTAACATGTATGAAATGTTAAGTTGCTTATGACCCACATTTGAGCCTGTAAAGTTACCTAACCCTTGACTAAATGTGAAGTGAGCATCCTGCACTAGGTGCTGAAACACAGAGCTTCCTCAGCCTGTTCACCTGTTCACCTCACCATACCCAGTGACCCTGTAGCCTTTTCCTAATAGGCATGATGTTCGGCCCCTGCGTATTTTCCTCTATGGTTTAAATTCAAGAAGGAGCTGGGATTTCCCTTCTAGCACCATTCCAGTCAAATCTATTACCTGTGGTCTCTTCCTACCTGTGCCTGCGGTAGATATTGGCTCTCTAGTCACCTTGTCTTCTAAGGCCTATAGTAGACAAGCTTTAAAGAATAGGGAAACCGACTCAGATATGGAAAGAGAGAAGTTTAATCCCCTTTGCCTTTGTTTTCTTCTACACCATTTCTTGCCCTGTCATAGCTAGAGAGCTCTTTTATTCCAAATTGGTCCTCTATGCTTCAATCTTCCACATCCTTCTTTCCACAGACAAACCTCTGTCATAGTAATTCAATATGATGTCAAAAAGTTGATAGATGTTTAAATCTGTCAAAAGTATTAGTACTTCTACAGGAGAAATCATGTAATAGATCCCAGTGATATTGAATAAATGCTGCTTTTTCTTTTAATCTCTATCGTCCTTTATTTAACTGTCTAAGAACTCTTTATGCTAACTTAGAAGGGGCTGGGGGGCAGAACAAATTGATAGTTGAGCTCTAACCGAGAAGATGGGCAAGGCTACATAAACCAGTAGAAATCAGTGCCCAATGTCTTGAATAGCCCACAGGGGCTCAAATACTTCAGTTTTTTTCAGTCATTTCATTTCTCATTATCTAATTTTGTAGCTGTAATGGGTTCTCTATGGAAGCGGCCTATCCTGCCCTCTGAGGAGGCATGGACATGACCCTTCGTAGAGGTTAGCATTGTAAAATATGAACAGAATCAAGGGATAAGTGAAGTCTTATTTTTGACTCAAAGAGTGATTTTAAATTTATGTTTCTCTTATAGATATTGGAAAATGCAATGAAGCAATGTTTGGAAAAATGCCTCAAGCCAAATATAACTTCTATTTCTTTTCCTGCCCTTGGGTCTGGAAACATTGGTATAGAGAAGGATATAGTAGCAAAACTTATGTTTAATGAAGTGCTAGCATTTTCCAAAGACCATTTGGAAAAACAACTAACTATAAACTTTGTGATATTTCCAACAGATCTGGAGACATATAAGGTGAGTTAATATGTTAGAAATGTCCTATAGTTTGTCAGGCATGGTGGTGCACATCTATAATCCTAGCTACTTGATGTTCCCAGTGGATTCTTGTAAGCCAATGTAAGCTGCTCCAGTACACTGCTGTGCCTCCTCCACAGCTCCCTGGCAGGATAGTAACAAATGACCCAATGAAGTAGCTCACCTTTTTGGCAAAATGAATCATCCTGTGCTTTGAATAAAGACTGCCCATTTCCCCTATGCAGAAGACTATTACTGGGCCCGCACGGGTATCCTGAGAACTTTCCTCAATTCTGCATGAAGTGTCATGTCCTTACAAGAGGAATTAACCACATCTAGAAAAGAAGGTTCGTCTTCTTCAACATATAGACAAAACTGTACTCGGCAGTTCAAGGAAAGTGGAAAGATCAAGCACACACTGAGGGCTCCCCTTAGGGTTAAGCATAAATATTGGCGCCATCATATATTGGTCTGCCAGGCACTGTGCTAAGCAGAAGCTCTCTTTACATTCATCCCATGATAGTGCGATGAAGCTACTATTGGCATTTCCATCTCATGGATGGGAAAACAACTCTGGATTTGATATGCACACAGCTAGTAAAGGGGCTAAACCAAGATTCCAACCTGGGTCTGTTTATTTGCCCCCAAAGCCTGAGTTCTGAACTACAAACCAAGAACTTGAGAAATAATACATCTTTCAGTTTTGTAACTCAATGGAAAGGATTATCTTATCCAGTAGTTTACATCATGTAGTGACTTTTAGCCATTTCTGCAGGCTTTTTTCAACATTAACACCTACCTAATATTCACATGGAATTATGAAATGTGTGCATGCATTTATATACACCTCTGACTTTCTAATAAGCTCCTCTTTTCTTCCTAAATAAGTCTTACAGTGAGAAGTGTGTGCATAGAAGATCAATGGCAACTTACACAGGTCCTCATGAGGATGTTACCTTGATAGTGTCCCTTTATTCCAGAAAATGGATTTGTCAGACATTTAGGGTTGACCTGACTCAGGAAGACCAATCTACACTTAACTCACAATAAAGTGATACTCATTTTCATATACTAATATTTTCCAATTCAGACTCGAAGTGAAGAAATAATTCCCCAGCTGACTAGAATACTTGCATTCACCAATATTTCATGATGGTAAGAGTCTTGGGTAGAGCTGAGTATCTATAAAAGGCAATGGATTGTTATTTAACAAATATTTATTGACTATCAACCTTGTACCAGACCTTGTATCTCAGAATAAGGAACCTGCTCCAGAACACGTTACTGACATCTCTCAGATAAGGTGTTGGTCACTAGTGAACAGAGCTGGAGAAACACTGCCAAATTCATGGCATTGGACCCCACTTTTTCAAGATCTTTGCAGACCATCTGCTTGTCATCCACACATTCTTTCTTCAATGTCATCACTAGTGATTTAGTTCCAGTTTTTCCTTCACGTTCAATTTCAAAGTCTTGCCTAATTATTTCTTTTTTTAAAATTTGTTCCTCCTAGGTACACTTTGACCAGTAGGGTCTATTTTGACATATTATACATACATAAAATAAGTATAACTTGTTCTGATTAGGATCCCATTATTGTGGTTGTACATGACGTGGAGTTACACTGGTCGTGTATTCATGTGTAAGGATAGGAAAGACACATCTGATTCATTCTACTGTCTTTCTTATTTCCATTCCCTCTCCTGTCCCTTAATTCCCCTTTGTCTAATTCATTGAACTTCTGTTCTTTACTCCCCATCTCCTTGTTGTGTGTGGGCATCCACATATCAGAACATTCTGCCTTTGGTTTTTTGGGATTGTCTTATTTCACTTAGCATGATAGTCTCCAGTTCCATCCATTTATTTCATTCTTCTTTATGGCTGAGTAATATTTCATTGTGTATATACGTATCACATTCTCTTTAGCCATTATCTGTTGTGGAGCACTAGGTTGGTTCCATAGCTTGGCTATTGTATATTGAGCTGCTATAAACATTGAAGTGGCTGCATCACTGTAGTATGCTTATTTTAAATTTTTTGAGTGTAAACCAAGGAGTGGGATAACTGAGTCAAATGGTGGTTCCACTCCAAGTTTTCTAAGGAATCTCCTCCATACTGCTTTCCAGAGTAGCTGCACCAATTTGCAGTACCACCAGCAATGTATATGTGAACCTTTTCCCCTACATCCTTGCCAACATTCATTGTTACTTGTATTCTTGATAATTTCCATTCTGACTGGGATGAGATGAACTCTCAGTGTAGTTTATTTATTTATTTATTTTAAAATTTATTTGTATTGTAAACAAATGGGATACATCTTGTTTCTCTGTTTGTACATTAAGTAGAGGCATACCATTTGTGTAATCTTACATTTACGTAGGGTAATAGTTTTTGATTGATTCTGTTAATTTTTTCCTTCCCCCCCAACCCTCCCACCTTTCTTTTCCCTCTATACAGTCCCTTCTTCCTCCATTCTTGTTCCCCTCCCACCCCCCATCATCCGCTTATCAGCGAGATCATTCTTCCTTTGGCTTTTTGAGATTGGCTTATCTCACTTAGCTGGATATTCTCCAATTTCATTCATTTGCCTGCAAATGCCATAATTTCATTATTTTTTATGGCTGAGTAATAGTCCACTGTATATATATATATACCACTGTTTCTTTATCCATTCATCAATTGAAGGGCATCTAGGTTGGTTCCACAATCTGGCTATTGTGAATTGAGGCAGCTATGAACATTGATGTGGCTGTATCTCTGTAGTATGCTGATTTTAAGTCCTTTGGGTATTGGCCAAGGGGTGGGATAGCTGGGTCAAATGATGGTTCCATTCCAAGTTTTCTAAGGAATCTAGACACTGCTTTCCAGAGTGGCTGCACTAATTTGCAGCCCCACCAGCAATGTATGAGTGTACCTTATTCCCCACATCTCTCCAACACCTATTGTTGCTTGTATTCTTGATAATCACCATTCTAATTGGGGTGAGATGGAATCTTAGGGTAGTTTTGATTTGCATTTCTCTTATTACTAGAGATGTTGAAACATTTTTTCATATATCTGTTGATTGCTTGTAGATCTTCTGTGAAGTGTCTGTTCATTTCCTTAGCCCATTTGTGACTGGGTATTTGTAATTCTTGGTGTAGAGTTTTTTGAGTTCTTTATATATTCTGGTAATTAGTGCTCTATCTAAAAGTATGAGTGGAAAAGATTTTCTCCGCTCTGTAGGTCTCTCTCTTCACAATGCTGATAGTTCCTTTGCTGAGAGAAAGCTTTTTAGTTTGAATCTATCCAGTGTTGATTCTTGCTTTTATTTCTTGTGCTATGGGTGTTCTGTTAAGGAAGTCTGATCCTAAGCCGACATGTTGAAGATTTGGACCTACTTTTTCTTCTATAAGATGCAGGGTCTCTGGTCTGATTCCAAGGTCCTTGATCCATTTTGAGTTGATTTTTGTGCATGGTGAGAGATAGGAGTTAATTTCATTCTGTTGCATATGGATTTCCAGTTTTTCCCAGCACCATTTGTTGAAGAAGCTATCTTTTCTCCATTGCACATTTTTGGCACCTTTTTCTAGTATTAGAAAATTGTATTTATTTGGGTTTGTGTCCGTGTCCTCTATTCTGTACCATTGATCTACTTGTCTATTTTGGTGCCAATACCATGCCATTTTTGTTACTATTGCTTTGTAGTACAGTTGAAGTTCTGGTATTGCGATACTCCCTGCTTCACTCTTCCTGCTAAGGAATGCTTTAGCTATTCTGGGTTTCTTATTCTTCCAGATGAACTTCATGATTGCTTGTTCTATTTCTGTAAGGTACGTCCTTGGGATTTTAATTGGAATTGCATTGAATCTGTATAGCACTTTTGGTAGTATGGCCATTTTGACAATATTAATTCTTCCTATACAAGAACATGGGAGATCTTTCCATCTTCTAAGGTTTTCTTTAATTTCTTTCTTTAGTGTTCTGTAGTTCTCATTGTAGAGGTCTTTCACCTCTTTTTTGAGATTGATTCCCAAGTATTTTATTTTTTTCGAAGCTATTGTGAATGGGGTAGTTTTCCTAGCTTCTCTTTCTGAAGATTCATCACTTATGTATAAAATGCATTGGATTTATGAGCCTTGATCTTATATCCTGCTACTTTACTGAATTCACTTATGAGTTCTAAAAGTTTTTTGGTGGAATTTCCTGGTTCCTCTAATATATAATCATGTCATCAGCAAATAGGGATAGTTTGAATTTTTCTTTTCCTATTCGTATCCCTTTAATTTCCTTGGTCTGTCTAATTGCTCTGGTTAGAGTTTCAAGGACGATGTTGAATAGAAGTGGTGAAAGAGGGCATCCCTGCCTCGTTCCAGTTTTTAGGGGGAATACTTTCAGTTTTTCACCATTTAGAATGATATTGGCCATGGGCTTAGCATAGATGGCCTTTATAATGTTAAGAAATGTTCCCACTATCCCTGTTTTTTCTAGTGTTTTGAGCATGAAGGGGTGCTATATTTTATCAAATGCTTTTTCTGCATCTATCACAATAATCATGTGATTCTTGACTTTAAGTCGGTTGATATAGTGAATTGCATTTATTGATTTCCGAATGTTGAACCAACCTTACATCCGTGGGATAAAACCCACTTGATCGTGGTGCACTATCTTTTTAATATATTTTTGTATGCGATTTGCTGAGATTTTGTTGAGAATTTTTGCATCAATGTTCATTACGGATATTGGTCTGAAATTTCTTTCCTCGATGTGTCTCTGTCTGGTTTAGTTGTCAGGGTGACTATTGGCTTTCACAGAATGAGTTTGGGAGGGTTCCCCTCCTCTTCTATTTCATGGAATACTTTGAGAAGTATTGGAATGAGCTCTTTTATAAGGTTTTGTAGAACTCGGCTGAGAACTCATCTGGTCCCAGACTTTTCTTATTGGTAGACTTTTGATGACTTCTTCTATTTCATTACTTGAAATTGATCTGTTTAAATTGTGTATGTCCTCTGGTTCAGTTTAGGTAATTCATATGTCTGTAGAAACCTGTTGATGTCTTTGAGATTTTCTATTTTGTTGGAGTATAGATTTTCAAAATAGCTTCTAATTATGTTTTGTATTTACCTCGTGTGTCTGTTGTGATATTTCCTTGCTCATTCCAAATTTTAGTAATTTGAGTTTTCTCTTTCTTCTCTTTGTTAGTGTGGCTAAGGGTTTATCAATTTTGTTTATTTTTTCAAAGAAACAACTATATATTTTGTCGATTTTTTGTTAATTGTTTCTTTGTTTCAATATTGTTGATTTCAGCCTCTGACATTAACTATTTCCTGTCTTCTACTATACTACTTTTGGTGTTGGTCTGTTCTTCTTTTTCGAGGGCTTTGAGCTGTAGTATTAAGTCATTTATTTGTTGTTTGTACTTCTTTTGTTGAATGCGCTCCATGAAATAAATCTTCCTCCTAAGTACTCGCTTTCATAGTGTCCCAGAGATTTTGATATGATGTTTCTTTGTTCTCATTTACCTCTAAGAATTTTTTAATTTCCTTCCTGATGTCTTCTGTTATCCATTCATCATATAATAGTGTATTATTTAATCTCCAGGTGTTGAAGTAGTTTCTGTTTTTTAATCTTTCATTTATTTCTAATTTCAATCCATTATGATCTGATAGAATACAAGGTAATGGTCTCTATCTTCTTGTATTGCTAACATTAGCTTTGTGGCATAAAATATGGGTCTATTTAGAGAAGGATCCATGTGCTGCTGAGAAGAAAGTGTATTTGCCTCTTTGTTGGATGGTATATTCTATAAATGTCTGTTAAGTCTAAATTATTGATTGTGTTATTGAGATCTATGGTTCTTTATCAATTTTGTTTTGGAGGATCTGTCCAGTGGTGAGAGAGGTGTGTTAAAATCACCTAGTATTATTGTGTTGTGGTCTATTTGATTTCTGGCATTGAGAAGGATTTGTTTGACGTGTATGAATGAACCATTGTTTGAGGCATAGATATTTATGATTGTTATGTCTTGCTGATTCATGCTTCCCTTAAGCAGTATGAAATGTCCTTCTTTATCCCTTCTGACTAGTTTGGCTTGAAGTGCACGTATCTGAAATGAGGATGGATACTCCAGCTTTTTTGCTGTGTCCGTGTGCATGGTATGTTTTTCCCATCCTTCATCTTTAGTCTATGGGTATCTCTTTCTGTGAGATGAGTCTATTGCAGGCAGCAAATTGTGGATCTTCTTTTTAATCCAATCTGCCAGTCTATGTCTTTGATTGATGAGTTCAGGTCATTAACATTCAGGGTTATTATTGAGATATGATTTGTATTCCAGTCATTTGGCAAACTTTTTTTTTTTAACACAACTTGTTTCTCCTTTATTTGGCGTTCCTTTAGGGTAGTTCCTCCCTTTGCTGATTTAGATCATTGTTTCATCTCTTCATCATGGATAATTTTGCTGAGAATGTTTTAGTGCTGGCTTTTTTTTTGTAATTCTTTTAGCTTTGTTTATCATGGAAGGATTTTATTTGTCGTCAAACCCGAAGGTTAAGTTTTGCTGGGTATAAGATTCTTGGTTGGCATCCGTTTTCTTTCAGAGACTTGGTAAATGTTGTTTCCAGGCCTTTCTAGCTTTAGGGTGTGGGTTGAAAAAATCTGCTGATATCCATATTGGTTTCCCCCTGAATATAATTGATTTTTTTCTCTTGCAGCCTTTAAATTCTGTCTTTATTTTATATATAGGTATTTTCATTATAATGTGTCTTGGTGTGAGTCTGTTGTAATTTTGTGTATTTGGAGTCCTCTAAGCCTCTTGTATTTGATTTTCCATTTTGTTCTCAGATTTTGGGAAATTTTCTGATATTATTTCATTGAATAGATTGTTCATTCCTTTGGTTTGTTTCTCTGTCCTTCCTCTATCCCATAGCTTCTTTTAAATTTGGCCCTTTCATTGATATCCCTAATTCTTGTAGATTCTGTTACCTGATTTCTTACCATCTTCTCTGTTTTTCACTGGTTTTCAAGGTTAAATATTTTGGTCTTCAATGTCTTGAGGTTCTGTCTTCCAGGTGTTCTATCCTATTGGTTATGCTTTCTATGGAGTTCTTAATTTGGTTTATTATTTCCTTCATTTCAAGTATTTCTGTCTGATTTTTTTTCAGTATCTCTAACTCTTTATTGAAATGATCTTTTGCTTCCCACATTTGCTCTTTTAACTGTTGAGTGGTGTGAATCATTCAAAGCCTGCATTTGCTCTCTGATCATTTTAATTATGTACCATTCTGAACTCCCTTTCTGACATTTCTTCTGCCCTGCTGTCCATTGGATTTTATTGCTATACCCTCTAGGTTTGTTTGGGACATTTTCTCCCTTGTTTTCTCATATTGCTCAGGTATCTACCCCTCTAGTAGTGAAACTGTGAGACATTGCAGATTTCCTCTATTGACTAATATTGTCTCTGTAGATTTCTAATAACTCAACTCTAGCCTTCAGTAGCCTGAAGTCCTGGAAGGAACTTGATAATGTGGTGCTCCACTAGGAAGCTGCCCCTCTAGGGATGGTGGCCTTCAGGTGGGGTATTTCCCTGTCAGTAGGCAGAGGAGCCTTCCACTGTTGACTGATGGTCCGCCAAAGGGGGGACTAGACTGAAGACTGGGGCACGTCTGATCTGGGGCTGGTCTCTGTTCTACTGCCCTGGTGGGAAAGCCTTGCCCAGCAGGGAAGACTATACGGGTGGGGAAGTTCGTTGGGCAGTTCTCCTCCTATTAGTTCACCTTTGGTCCAGAATACCACCTGGACGGGCAGCCCTCCTCTGTGATGTTTCCAGGGGTTCTGTCCTACCACCTGGGCTGGGGAGCCTAGCCCATACGAGGGACTCCCTAGCTGAGCGGCCCTCTCTGCTACGTTTCCTGGGGACCATAGCTACCGCCTGGGCACTCAGACCCCCCACTTGCGTGGAAGCCTCTCGCTGTGCGGCCCTCCTCTGCATTGCTCCCCGGTTTGAAGGGTATTCGGCTCCAGCAGGGGAGTCTCACTGGGCCACTCTACTCCACAAAGTTCCCTGCATTTCAGGACTACTGCCCCATCCAGGGAACCCGACCAGTGGGAGAGACTCACCCGGTGGCTCCGAGTTGGTCCCGAGTCTCTCAATACCTCCTCTTCTTGGCTCCTGGGTCTTGTCAAAGGTCCTATAGTTTCCTGTAGGTGTCTCAGGAAGGGAGCCACCCTTCCGATGATGATGGCCACGCCCTCAGGAATAATTCGAAATGCCTGCACCAACCCTATAAAGCGCCTCTGGCTAGCTCCGAGAGGCAGGCGGGCTGGCTCCTCTGGCCGGCTTGCTCTGAGATGGCAACAGATCTCGGTGTGGTGGTCAGGGCGGGTCGCTCAGTGATAGTGTGTGTCTTGGCCTGGTGGGTTGGGGGGAATGGCTGGTCCGCCGCCCAGTCGGCAAGGCAGGCGGGTTGGGTGCCCGCCTGCTTCCTCCCTATGCAGGCGGTCTGACTCACCTGCCACTCGCTCCGGGACTGCGACCACCCAATGTTGGCGCCCGTCTTCGATGCAGGGCTCAGGTGTAGTTTTATTTGCATTCTCTAATTGCTAGAGATGGTGAAACATTTTTTCACATATTTTTTGACCATTTATATTTCTTCTTCTGTGAAGTGCCTGTTCAGTTCCCTTAGCCCATTTATTGATTGGGTATTTTTTGTTTGTTGTTTGTTTGGTTTTTTGGTGTTAAATTTTTTAGTTTTTTGTATATCCTGGCGATTAATCTCTAGCTGAGGTGCCAGTGGTAACGATTTTTTCAATTCTGTAGGCTCTTGTTCACATTCTTGATTGTTTCCTTTTGGTGAAGAAGCTTTTTAGTTTGCTACCATTCCATTTATTGATTCTGATCTTACTGTTGTGCTTTGGGAGTCTTAATGAGGAAGTTGGTTCCTAAGCCAACAGGTGAGAGTTAGGTCCTACTTTTTCTTCTATTAAGTACAGGGTCTCTGGTTAATGCCTCGGACCCTTAATCCACTTTGAGTTGAGTTTTGTGCAGGGTAAGAGGTAGAGGTTCAGTTTCATTTTACTACCTATAGGTTTCCAATTTTCTCAGCACCTTTGTTGAAGAGGCTATCTTTTCTCCCAATGTATATTATGGCGCCTTTGTCTAGTATGAGATAATTGTATTTATGTTGGTATGACTCTGTGTCTTCTATCTCTTCTATTGGTCTACATGTCTGTTTTGGTGCCAAAACCATGCCCTTTTTGTTACTATAGTTCTGTAGTATAATTTAAGGTCTGGTATTGTGATGCTTCATACTTCACATTTCTTACTGAGGATTGCTTTGGCTATTCTGAGTCTCTTATTTTTCTAAATGAATTTTATGACTGCTTTTTTATTTCTATGAAGAATGTCACTGGGATTTTGAGAGGAATTGATTAAATCTGTATAGCGCTTTTGGTAGTATGGCCATTTTGACAATATTAATTCTGCCTATCTAAGAACATGGGAGGTCTTTCCGTCTTATAAGATATTCAATTCTTCTTTCTTTAGGTTCTGTAGTTTTCATTGTAGAGGTCTTTCACCTCTTGTTAGATGATTCCCAAATATTTTATTTTTTTTGAACCTATTGTCAACCAAGATAGTTTTCCTGATTTCTCTTCCTTGATTCATCATTGGTGTATAGGAATGCAGCTAATATGGTGAGTGTTAGTTTTATATCCAGATACTTTGCTGAATTCTTTAATGAGTTCTAGAAGCTTCTGATGGAGGTTTTTTGAGTCTTCTAAATATAGAATTATGTCATTGACCTGCCTAATTATCTCTACCCTATAAATACATTCTGACTTTTAAAATGACCTTATAGAGAGACCTGATTTTTATCATTGTGTATGTCGGTTTTTTTTTTTGGGGGGGGTTACTTGAGATGAACCCAGGGGTGCTTATCACTAAGTCACATCCCCAGCCCTTTTTTTTTTTGCGGTGCTGGGGATCGAACCCAGGGCCTTGTGCTTACTAAGGCAAGCACCTCATACCGTCTGAGCTACTCCCCAGCACCCCAGCCCTTTTTAATATTTTATTTAGAGACAGGGTCTTGCTGAGTTGCTTGGGGGCTCACTAAGCTGGCTGAACCTGGCTTTGAACTAACGATCCTCCTGCCTCTGCCCCCCAAGCTGCTGGGATTACAGGGGTGTGCCACCACTCCTGGCTGGCATTTCTTATTAGTTTATTTATCAACAGATAATGTACCTCATTTGTTTTATTTCTAAGTTCTTGGATGGGGAAGGTAGGGAAGTATCCTGTCATAACCTCTCCAGGTAACTAAATATGGTAAAATCAAGGACTTTTTGCCCTGGAAATAATAGCTGCAGTTATAATTTTTGAAGAAAAAATCCAGGCTGGGGTTGTGACTCAGTGGCACAGTGCTCACCTAGCACACGTGAGGCTCTGGGTTCAATCCTCAGCACCACATAAAAATAAATAAATAAAATAAAGGTATTGTGTTCATGTACAACTAAAAAAAAATATATATATATATATATATATATATATATATATATATATATATAAGAACATGTCAGGACTGGGGTTGGGCTTAGTGGTAGAGAGCTTGCCTAGCATGTGTGAGGCACTGGGTTTGATTTCAGCACTGCATACAAATAAATGAATAAAATTAAAGGTCCATCAACAACTAAAAATATATATATTAAAAAAAGAAAAAAGAAAGAAAATGTCTATAGCTCAAGAAACTTCTTGTTTTAAAACTTAGAAGCAAAGCAAAATCACATTTTACCTCATTAATAGTACTTAATAAAGTACTGCCCATTGTATCAACTTTGAACAAGGAAGAGTACATATCTATAGCTTTAATTCATGTTAACATCATAATACCTGTAATAAGCAGATATGAAGGTCTGTTGAATGAATGGATGATTTTTTTGCTTTAGAATATACATTCTTATTGTTTAACGATATTTTGTTTTCCTTCCTATATTTGTGTCCTCTGTGTTCTAGTAGATTATGGTGCTGCACTTGCTGTTCTCTAGGACTTTCCTCAAATCTGCTTTTAGATTTGTTGACAGTGGGGATGAAGTCAAGTGTGTTGGGTACAGATAAACAAGATTTTGGTGGACAAGGACTATATCCCTGCTTATGACTGTGCTCTATTTTGCTATTGTAGGCTTTCATGTATGAAATGACAAGTATTCCAGAGTGCTGACTCTCAACATTTACAGTGGTGAGTAGGAAATCACAGGCCTAGAAGTAGAGTTTTCCCATTTTAGACTCATTCTGGTTTTTGTTTTTTGGAGGTGGGGTGGATACTGGGGATTGAACCCAGGGCCTTGTGCCTGTGAGGCAAGCACTCTACCAACTGAGCTATATCCCCAGCACTCATTCTGTTCTTGATCATCTAAACTAATGAAAGGATAAGGAGAATAAACCAATGGAGTTCCCTGTGCTCCTGCTGTGGACACCAACCTACTTTATACCTGACTGTGAGTCTGTTCTTGCTCAATCTGATTTCATGATACTGACAGAGAAGTTAAGTGTAAATGCAGTAGATAATCCACAGTGTGGGTAGTTCATTACAAATAAATGTTTATAATTTTTTTCTAATAACAAATTCTGCCCTCCCATAAACTGGCTAAGCTAGTCAGATGTTCATACCCAAACATTTACATGGAGTTATGCATTAGTAATTACAGAAAATGCCTCTCAGTAATAACAGATAAATGGGTTAACCCAATACTACCCAAACCTGAGTAGTCACTGGGATCATGATGGAAACTTCAAAAACACACACACACACACACACACACACACACACACACACACAGAGGGTGGGAGGTGTTAGCTCCCAACCCTACAGATTCAGATTCAGAAACTCTGAATCTGGATCAAGCAGATATTTTTTAATGCTCCCTAATCAGTGTGTGCAGCTGAATCAGGTTGAGAGCCCTGTATTAAAACCAGTTTCTGGTTGTTAGGGCGTGTTGAGGATTAGCTTTATCTCCTGACTTATTCCTTTAGTGGAATTTGAGGGAACTGAAATGGAATGTTCAGTGGCTCAGCATTTCGAAAAGTGACGAAGGAACTGAATAGAACAATAATTAACAAAAAAAAAAAAGCGAAGAAGGAGGAATTGACCAGGAATGTGCCTTTTATAAGCCTATCCATTGTCCGTAAAATGATGATAATAACAGGACCTATCATGAGGATAGTTGGAGATTATGTATGTAAAGATGGTCTGGAAATTACAAAGCATTAACAAATGCCAGGGAACAAGATGAGATGGGAAGGTGGACACACTCCCCTGGTGGCCGAAGGAAGAAGAGATTTCTTTTGACTGGGAGGGATCAAGAATGGCTTCATGGCCCGGTGTGGTGGCTTGGGAGACTGAGACAGGAGATTGCAAGTTCAAAGCCAACCTCAGCAATTTAGGAGGCCCTCAGCAACTCAGGGAGACCTAGTCTCTAAATAAATACAAAAAGGGCTGGGGATGTGGCTCAGTGGTGAAGCACTCCTGGGTTCAAATCCCTGGTACCAAAAAAAAAAAAAAAAAAGAAAAGAAAAGAAGGGCTTCATGGATAAGACCTGATTCTACATTAGGCTTTGAGAATGGCAAGGTTTTCAATGATCAGTGTATATGTGTGGAGGTTGTGGGTGCAGCACCCAAGAAACCCACATGAGCAAACAAATGCAGTGTATGTTTGGGGAACCACAAGGAATATGGGGTAGCTAGACAAGAGGAGTGTTAAGATGAAGCTCATACGGAAAAGGCGCAGTGCAAGGTCTATGTGTCATTAATCTGATTCATGGGCAAATGTCACCTTTTGTTTCAGTAATTCTTTAGGATATCTGTAAAGTAATTAGATAGCACAGGACAATAATTGACAGTCATAATGATTGATGATCCTCTCAGATTATTAAGCAAAGGTTAAATTAGTTGGGAAGGCAGAGAAGCATGTTTTCATTAGTATTATTTAGCCTAATAAATCGTTAAATGTGTTTTTGGTGCTAGAAGAGTATCTTTTAGTGGTCTGAACTTAGTTATCTAGATGAACAATTCTTCTTTCCTAATAATGACAGATTAATGAAGTCCCATCTTGCACATTTCAGATTTCTCCTAAAAAATAGTACAGCTCCTAAGCAAGGGTTTGAAACCACCAAAAAGTATGCTCCAATTAAAATATTTTTCTTACTACTTTCTAAAATTTTAGCTTATAAATGGAAAATATTTTAAAACTAAAACATGGGCTTTTATTTTTTCAGCAAGAAGCCTTCCTTCCCCTCTCAGTTCATAGTTCTATCCTTGTGCTTTTTCATAGTTCTTGAGGCTAACCAAGACACTATCGGGAGAAAGAAGCTTGTTCTCTTATTGTCCAGGTCACTAAGATAGGTGCCAATTATGCAAGCGCTGGAGTCAGATGTCCACACCATATTGACTTCATGACCAGCACTAACTGATTCTATAACCATGGGCAAGTTACTTAATGACACTCTGAGTCTTTACCAGTTCTCCTATTTGTACATGGGACTCAGTTGTGAGGCGTGAGTAAAATAATACATGTAAAGCCCTTGGAACAAGGCCTAGAATATAATATGTGTTCAACTTACTTTTTTCCCCCTCAAAAATTGTCTCTGAAATTCATCCCCATAAAGCTTCATCTGAGTTCCAGTTGCTCTGCATCCTTTCTGACAACTTGATATTGACAGAGTAAAGAATTTTGCCAGTCTGGTGGATGGTTTTTCAATTCCTGATTGCCAGTAAGAATAAGCATCTTTTTTTCACATAGCTTATGGGATCATTCAGGTTTCCTTTCCTGTGAAAACTTTGCCTGACTAACTACTGGGTGGTTTCTTTTTTTTCTTTTTCTTTTTTTTTAAATAATTTTAGGAATTCTTCATATATCCTAGATACTGCAAAATCTATTAATTTCCTCTCTTTAAAATTTTGTAGTTGTAGATGGACCGAATGCCTTTATTTGTGATTTTTATGTGGTGCTAGGATTGAATCCAATGCCTCACACGTGCTAGGCAAGCACTCTGCCATTGAGCTACAGCCCCAGCCTTTAATTTTCTCTCAATTAGTCCATTCCCTATTCCCTCCTCCTTTTTTTTTTTTTTTTTTTTTTGCAATTTGAGTTTCAGAGTCACCTTAATTATCTCTACCTCTTGTGAAGAGTACAGATGGGTGATTAGAATCAGGTTTTCCTTTCCTTTCTCCTAGAATGTACTATGTCCAGTAGCAGCAGTATCTAAGCTTTAAATGCTTGCTGTGGTGATGGAGAAGGGTGATGCCCAATTTTATCCTTTAAGCAGAAGAAGGCCCATCTTGTCTGATTAAACAAAGATAAGATATAATAAGGATTTCTGGGTAGTGGAATTATAGGCATTTCTTCTTTTCAGTATACTCTGATAAATTTCTAATTTTCCAGTTATAGGCATGTGTTACTTTTATTATCAGGGATTTGTGTTTGATTGTTTTTTAAAATAAGTTTCATGCCAGGCTCACACTGTAATCCCAGTGAATTGGGAGAGCTGAGGTAGGAGGATTGTTAAGTTCAAAGCCAGCCAGAAACTTAGTGAGTCTTAGTGAGATCTGTCTCAAAATATAAAGGGCTGGGGATGTGGCTCAGTGGTTAAGCATCCATGGGTTCAATCCCAGGTACCAAAACCAAAACCGAAAACAATTAAATAAATTTCACTCCTTGAACTCTATGGCTTTCAGAGATGTTTGATTTTAAACCTGGCAGAAGGAAGAGGTTAAGGAAAACTTCATTCAGCAGGAAACAATACTTAGTTACTATCCAGATTGAGATCACAAGGTAAACTCATCTGTGAATTGACAAATGCCACAGAGTAGAGGCCAGATATAATAAAGCCAGCTTCTTAGGAGCTACTCTGTGCTTCCAAGGAGGCTATAAATAATGCATGTTGTTTGTCTTTATAACCAGTGCAACTTTCAGTGCTGATAATGGTGAAGATATCATTGGGGTAAACACTAGCCATGGTGTTTTGTTCTGTACTATTTTAAAAACCACCAGCCTTCTATGGTTGCTCATGATAGTTGTTTTAGTTCCCCAGCGGACTAACGGGGAGCAAAGAGAAAATGGGCTTGAAGCTGGGTCTCCTGCCATTGATCTGATGGGATGCAACAAGGAAGAGATGTATGAGGCCAAAGCATGGATCCAAAAGATACTGACATCCCAGAACAACCACAGCATTGAGAATAGTCATATTCTCCACCTTGGGAAAAAGGAACATGACATTTTATCTCAACTTCAGAAAACCTCAAGTGTCTCCATTTTAGAGCTCATCAGTCCAGGAAGGGCATTTTTAGAGATCAGAGGACCCCAGGCTGACCTCATTGAGGTGGTTATGAACATTGAACATATGCTGTGTGAAGTTCAGGAGAAAATGACAAGGAAAAAGGAGCAAGACCTTTGGATCTTGTCAGGTGAGTAACTTCCTTTTTAATTAGGAGTCAGCTCTACCAACTGTTTCTTCTTTTGGGTGTGAGTGTGATTGTATGTATGTGGTTAAGAGGTAGAATGGAAAAGGAGAGAGCAAACTCTTCTGGTTCACTGTTAGGTTGTAAACTTTCATTTTTAATGGTAATGGGAATTGAATCCAGGCCCTGGCACATGCTAGGTAAATGCTCCAGTACTGAGCTATACCTCCATCCCTATCTCCATCCCTCATAAATTTTATAAGGCAGTTTTGGGCCCTCTTTCTACCATCAGGGTTATTTATTAATGAATGAAAACACACACACACACACACACACACACACACACACACACATCATTGGGTTTACTTATAATGACATAGATTGCCTGAGAGGTGAATGAATTGAAAGCCTCGGGTAAAACCTAAGCCAAGTCCTGGCTAAAATAAGCACCTCACATTTCTGCAGTTGGGAGCATTCAAACATACACACTTTCCACATGCTTGTTTCTTTCATTGAGTTTATTGTATTTATTCATTAGTGCCGGATTAGGAACCATAAAATTGCTTACTTGGAGCCCTGTCATCAAAATTAAAGTATTCACTGGTAATATGAGGTACACTTAAATATCTCCATTCAAGTGGGGCATAAACTCATCAAGATAACCATGGGAATTGGTCTGGGAGAGGTTCTTTTAACAGAACCCAAAAGCTAACTAGAAATCATGCCTTTTAAAATTCTACCCTAAGAATAGCAGATTATTTCCTTCATTTTCTCAATGACTGCATATTGCATTCATGGTATATGTTGCCATGCATTGTGCTAGGTACTCACAATAACAAGGTGGATATTGTTCCTGCTCCAAAGTCTACTTGGGACAGGACAGGTAAGTAATGATAGAGGGGTGAAAGTGCTCTGGGAGCGCAGTGAGGAGAGGCACCTTACCCCCAGACTTGAGGTGTCAGGGGAGAGCTTCTCAAAGGAGGTACCATAGATGGAGAACTAAATAATAAGTGCAGTTAGCTAGGCAAAGATAGAAAGTTTCAAGACTTAAAACTACCAGTAGGGGCCTTAGATTATACAAGATTTTTAAGTCACATGAGAGAGTTCAGATGATTTTTTTTCTTTTGTGGAGGCACTGGGGATTGAACCCAGGGGCCTTCTTTATCGGAACTACATCCCCAGCCCTTTCAGTTTTTATTTTTGCTAACAAAGGAGAAACACAGAGGACTCCTATCCCAAAGGCTATGATTTGCCCGTCAGCAGGAAACAGGGGGCTTATAAAGAGGTGACTCAAAGGCTACATTCCATGTGTTCTCTGTCTGGAGGTTTGTAATTCATTGTTAATTTGGAGAGAGTCATTTCTAAGATCTGGTACATCCCCAAAGTGTGGGATTACCTCATTCCTATGGTGGGTATGTACTCAGGGACAGATAACTCTGTCCAGGATGGGAAAGAAAGATAATTCTGTTTCCCCTGAGATTAGGATGGCGAGAGCTTAGGGAGGAGCAGGGAGAGAGGGAGAGAGGAAGAGAATAAACATGTCCATTTAAAAAATAAGTTGCAGTAGCAGAGCAGCAAGGGTTATGTTCAAAGCATAAAGTAGATCAGTATTACAATTACAGTATTGATTGTGGGGAAAGCATACACTGTATGCTTTTTTTCTTTTTAACCCTTCAACCTCATGATCCAGATCATCTGAGGACAAATTTTGTCTTACGACTTCTAATTGTATTGTAGCTCTTTTCGTATGTCCTAAGCAATATGAGGCATATGCTTTAAACTAGCAAATCTCTTCCTTCAAATTTCTAGGAATTGTTTAATTAAATTGCTTTACAAACTCCTTCTCACAGAGCATTAAGACAAGGTTTTGTGTTACCTATTTTAGGACAATGGACAGATCAGCAAACACAAAATCAGGATGAAATGAAAAAAAAAAAATCACATTTCTACGATATCCAGCACCTTTAACTCAAGAACTTATGGATCGAAAGAATCAGTTTGAAAATATGGTTTGCAGGTTTATAAAGGTATACCTAATTAAGGGATGATTTTTTCTTCTCTTGCTATTAATTTCTTGGTTCTATAGCCAGAAGAGAGCTCGTCTGACAAAGACACTAAACTAGCTGCTCAGTGGTCGCGAATCTTAGGGGTAAGACTGGAAGAAGGCAGGCACATGGGTCCGATGCATCAGTATGTAGAAATGATGTTTGGCTGTTCCGAAGCCTAGATTCGAAATCCAGGAAGCCGTGATCCCTCTATCTTTGATCAAAACAAAGGAAAGAAAATGGAATAGTGTTTATCACACTGTCATTATTATCTTTCACTAATCTATGTTCTTTAAAAGGGCAGACACTATGCGCTGTTACCGGGTTTCTTTACCTGTGCCTAACACATGGTTATGCCAATGAAATTTTATTAAATGAATCAATTGAAAAAGTTTTATTAAAGGAATCAATTGAAACTGCAGCTGGGGTTGTGCCTCAGTGGTAGAGCACTCACCTAGCATGCGTGAGGCCCCGGGGTTTAATCCTCAGCACCACAATAAAAATAAAATAAACATATTGTGTCCACCTACAACTAAAATTATAATATTAAAAAAAAGAAGAAGAAGTAACAAGGATTTTGAGAGTTAAGAGTCAAACTAGGAAGGATAAGGGGCCAGGATAGACTGTTATTGCAATTTTATATGAAAAGCAAATTGCCTGCAAATTAATGTATACATAAATGCCTTATCTATATACATGCAAGAGGCAGTTGAATAGGTTACCTGGTTTTTCTTTCCTTGGTTTTAGGTGGAGACAATAGACAATGTGGTTCTTCAGGCTGCCTTCCAAAGAAAGAAGAAAATGATGGAACGGAGAACTTCTAAGGAGCCTGTGAGCCACAGGTTGTTTCAGCAGGTTCCACACCAGTCTGCAATGTGGTATGCAGAGTGGGCTTTCAGAGATTGTACTCTTGTGGTAGGTGTTCAACCCTGACTGTGGGAACTATTTTTTTGTGGGAATTGTGAGAGCAGACATCAGCAGGTGGCTCACCACTATAGCATTTGTTGCTGGGGCGGGGATCATTTGTGACTGCAGTTGAGAGGTAGTCTTTTGGAAAGGATTATATTTTTAATTTTCTTTATATCTTTTTTTTTTGACTAGGGTTTTATATTGATGACAATGTGAGCAGTAGATCTACAGTTACTGTTTTTTCTCATTTCTGTTTCTATATCCTATCTGCAGAAAACACCTGGGGCTCCCTCTCTCCTTTGGGGCTTATTTATCTGTAATTATAAGTAATGCCAGTGGTATGATCCTCATCTCTTAATTAATAGGATATTTTCCCAAATTTAAGATAATTGGTCTTCAGCTGGGCTGCTGTGTGTGTGTACCCATAGCCACAGCTACTTGGAGGCTGAGGCAGGAGATTGCTTGAGCCCAAAAGTTTGAGACCAACTTAGGCAACATAGCAAGACCTCATCTCAAAAAAGAAAAAGAAAAAAAAAGGGACAGCTGGTCTTTTGTTTCTTATTCTCATATTTCCTGTAGCTTGCTTGTGGACAAATTAGGTATGATCTGGCAGGTAAAGTGAATAGCATCTTAGGATCCTTCTCAGCTAAAGTACGACATGTAGCTTCCATGTGTCTCTTCAGTTGTACAAACTTAGATAACCTCTATATTGTACCCTTTCCTCTTCTGTGGCTAATGGAAAATTCTGGCTTTAGAGCTCTCGAAGAACTTAAGTCATAATCATGGATAGGTCCCTTGCAGTGCGACTTGGGTTTGTCTGGTCCACTAAACATGGGATCTTTACCTTAAGACTGTAGCATGATTCTTGCTGTGGAACCAATTCTAATAGTCTCTGTTTCTAGAAAGCAGAAGATCTGAAAATCATGTTTTCTTTGTCCCAGAGAGAACATAGGTAATACCAGGAGTAAAAATTGAATATAAACAATTCCTGGGGTTAGAAGTAGATAAATGAATCTCCACCGAGAATTTTTTTGAGTGCAGTTGGGAGTGGAAGCAGTATGGTCCCTTCATCGCCACAGTCTTAAATCTACAGCTTCCATTGCTCCTTAATGGGCTTCTCTGCACTCCCCATTCCACTTCAACTGAAACTACTCTTACTGAGATCTTTCTGTTTTCCAAATCTGATGAGGACCCTCTTTTTAATCCTGTGCCTGGCATTGCTAATTTCTTACCCAACATCAATTTACATCTTTCTCCCCAAAACATCTAAGATGCGCCCCAAAACATCTGAGATGCACACCAAAACAAGACAGACCCAAAGTTTTATCCAGTCTTGTCTTCATCAGCCTCAAGCTCAGGCTGTTTTCTCTTAAGGCATGAGGGTGAGGTATCGCCCCCCCCCAATGCACCCTAGATAATGATGTGAGAAGGAATAGAAGATTGCATTGAAAACTCATTTGAAAGAGGAGAAGATCACTGGCCCACACTATTTATCCTGTGCTGCTGGAAAGGAACACAGGAGAACTCCCTATTCTGGGAATGGAGTAAGACCCTAGTTTCACACTCTGGGAAAAATCTTCCTTATGTGTCATGGCCCTTGACCATTTCTAGACCCACTGCCTACCAGGGGACCTTGGATTGCCTCTAGTTTAGAATGTTCTCAGGCTGTTGTACCCTGACTTGTGATTTCCTCAGCAATGTGGTTCCTTTTAAAAACTCAGCAGGCACAGGGCCTATTCCCTTGTGGCCTAGTGTACGTCTTCATATAGTCTCTTTCTTTATTTTCTTTTCCACAGTGCTGATAGAAATCAGGTCTGTACATGTCAGGCAAGTGCTCTACCCCTGAGCTATATCCCTACCCCTCCATGCAGCCTTTAAACCTCAAGAATTGTTTTTTCCTATTGGCATTTATGTTTTTGCCCACCCGCTGCCCATTAGCTTCATTGTCACTGCCTAGGCGTAGTTTGGGCAATAGATTGCATAGGGAGACACTACTCATAATGTAACCTGCACCAATGAACTCATCTCTGCAGAGCAGTGAAAACTCTCTAAACTGAAAGTTCTAGACAAGCCCAGGATGCACCCATCTTATCACCACTGAAGCTGTTCTCATTTGGAGTACAAAAGCTCTTGACTTTTTCAGCCTTACAGTTTTCTAAATTATGGGACTCTCAGTCAATTTAGATGGCCAACCACAGGCAGAGGAGGCTTCTGCTAATAAAACTTTATTTTTTTTTTCTTTCTATACTTGCATTCCAGCTGGTTATATTCTGGGTTCATCCCTTGCTTGTAGGACTTGGTTAAATGCAGCCAAAAGTAGCTTACGCATGTGTAGTTCCCTTATTACCATAATTCATTCATTCCACATTCATTAAGCACATTGTATGAATCAGGCCTTGGGCTGGGGTAAGAGAGATATAGCGATAAGTAAAAACCAGAGTTCTTGCCCTTATAATTTATCATACAGTGAGTCCATCCTTTAAATGGTGTTCTCCTATGTTCTGCAGGAAGTCTACTTTTTTCCTCCAGTGTCCCCTGGGTGATGGCACCTATTCCCATGCCCTCAACTCCTCCTTCTATGAGGATGACTTATAAATTTCTTACTCTAACCCCCTGTCTATCTCCTGATGTGCAGGTCTAGATCATTGACTGGTTTGGAGACATTTTTATCTCGTTGTCCCATAGGCATCTCAAACTGGGCTCTTCTCTTGCCCTTGCTCTTCCTTAAGAAATATGCCTTTTGTTTTCTTACTCCCTGATTTGGCTAATGCCATCATCATCCACCTACCAAGTCTCCCAAGCATGCACGTTATTATCATCCTCCATTCCTCCCTTTGCTTCACTCTCATACTGGTTGTTGTGGTTCAAGCTTTGTAATGGTCTCAATCCAGCCTCACCTCTCTATTCTCACTGTCTTAGTCCATCTTGATGTAGAAATAGACTATTTACCTTTCCTTGTCTCAAAACAAACCCCCGTCCATCCATTAGCAGACTTGTCATGCCAAAAAAGTACCTTCTTGCTAAATATCTATATTCCTAGTTTCCTATAAAAACCCAAACTCCTTAGCACAGCATATAGGGAAATCCCACATTTTTCACCAGATTCATCACCCCATATGTTCCTTAACACTTTAGCCATAAACTTTTTTTCTACTCACGAAACTCAGCTCTGAAAGCCAGAATACCAAGACCATATTCTCTTATGTATGCTGGATGCTTTCTAACCTCTATGCCTTTCAGTGTGGAAGGCCTTCCTTCCTCAGCCTTTGAAGCTACTCAGACTCCTGTTCTTTCTTAAGACCTAGCTCAAACGGCCTCTCCTGGTTGGCCCCTTCCCCAACTCCTGCAGGCCCAGTGAGTTGATTCCTCCTCTGTGCTCCCATACTTCCTCAAGCCTTTCGTTGCAATATCTGTATGTTTAACAATGACTAAAATGTATAGTCCCAAAGCTGAAATGTGGGAATTAGTGTCTTTATGGCTCTGTAGCAGAACTTTACCTAGCTATCAAGTTTCCATGTCCAAAGATCTGGAAAACTCCATCTTGACAATTCAAGTTGAACTTGGTTATTTTGAGAAATTTCTTAGTCCCTTCAGGGCTTGAATTGAGTTCCTATTAGGTTTTGTCGTTTTTCTCCCTTTCTCTCTGAGACTGATCTAGATGGTGGCAGAGTTGTGGGGAGGGTTGCCTGACTCCTGGTTCCATCTGCCCCAAGGCCCTCTGCCAGATAAGCCCTATGGGCTTTGGTCATTAGTCTCCACTTGTGCCCTTTGCACTTAGTTAGTATCTGCTCCAGCCACTCCGTGTCTTGCCCTGAGGTAATTCCTTTTCAGGCTATGTCTGTTCTTCTCCTGAAGTGCTGTAATTATTTGAGCTTGTTTATCCTCCAGGCTGAAAGCAGGGTCTGGCCTGGTGGTCCTCACTGCTCTGGAGTCTTCCCCAGCATGGGCTATTCTTTACTCAGGCATGAGGCTGGATAAGAGAGTGCACCTAGCAGTCAGGCAGTGGTGCCCCTTCTGCCCTGGGAATCCTGCCAGTTGTTCTGAGATTTCTATTGTTCGGCCCTATCTTGACTCCCAGGGCTCTTTTGAGGGAATGGGGCAGTGAAATGAGCCCATTCTCAACGTTCCCAAGAGCTCTAGTTACGTCTTTTATGAATCTTCTCTTTCAATCATCTGGAAGGAAGAAATTTTATTTGTCTCGAATTGAGAAAACTGCTCTTTGATTATCTTGTATTATTCTCTCTTCTCATTCTTAGTAAACACTGCATGCTTTGAATCCTTTAGATTTTTATCATTTAATTTTTAAAAAAACCCTTCTGTTCTCAGAAAACCTAACTCTGAAATCTAGGATTTCAAGACCATATTCTCTTATGTGAATTAAATATTTATATATTTTATATATATCTATATACACCCATATGATATATGTACAAGTTTTTTTATATATACATGTGTGCATATATATATCTATATCTATATACACATATACATAGGTTTTATTCTTTTTTTTTTTTGCGGTACTGGGGATCGAACTCAGGGCCTTGTGCTTGCAAGGCAAGCACTCTACCAGCTGAACTATCTCCCCAGCCCACATAGGTTTTATTCTAAGCTTTATCTTTTTTTACCTTTGAGATAATAAGTGGCAATAACTCAGGGCTGGGGATGTGACTCAGTGGTAGAGCTCTTGCCTAGCATGTTTGAGCCCCTGGATTTGAGCTCCAGTACCAAAAAAGCCAAAAACAAAAACAAAACAACAAAAAACGTGAATGGGAAGAAGACCAAAGATCAAGAAGAAACTTTTTAAAAAAAATATTTTTAGTTATGGATGGACACAAGACCTTTATTTATTTTTATGTGGTGCTGAGGATGGAACACAGTGCCTCACATATGCAAGGCAGGCACTCCACCACTGAGCCCCAGCCCCAGCCCAAGAAGAAACTTTTTTTTTTTTTTTGGCGGGGGTGCTGGGGATCGAACCCAGGGCCTTGTGCTTACAAGGCAAGCACTCTACCAATTGAGCTATCTCCCCAGCCCCCCAAGAAGAAACTCTTGAGAAAGAAAATCTTTGATTTTTTTTAATCCCAAAATATTACCTTGCCACTTCAAATTATACTATATCTGCCCAGGTCCCTTTGTGAAGTTTTAAGAACAGGAATCATATCTTAGTCACTTTCGAATCTCTGGAGCTGTACTGTTCAAATAGTAGCCCTTAGCCACATATGATAACTAAGCATGTGAGATATGGCATATCTGAATTGAGATGTACTTTAAGTATAAAATACAGGATTTTTCAAAGAACTACTATAAAATAATGTAAAATATAGTTTTCTATTGATTAAATGTTGAAATAGCATTTTAAAGCTAATGAGTTAAATACAATACTAATTTTATCTGCTTCTTTTTACCCTTTTAAATGTGGCTACTAAAAAATTTAAAACATATATGTAGCTCATACTGCATTTTTACTTCTCAGTGCTGCTCTCGAGCCTAAAACAGTATCAAGTGTAGAAAAAGAAAAAGAAAAAGGGAAGGAAAGAAGAACGGAAGGAAGGAATGAGAATATAGAATATAGCTTTTCAAAGAAGTTTATTTTTTTTCCTCTCAGTAAGGTTATTATTATTTTTTTCAGTGCTGGGGACCCAGGGCCTTCTACATGCTAAGCATGTGATCTACTCCCCCAGGACCTTTATGTGATGTTAGAAAAGGCATTGCACAGGGATTACCTTGAGATCCAGAATCTGGCCCTCAGCTTCTTGGGTGCCCTTGAAAGATTCCTGAAAAGGTAATGCAGATCAAGGGACTGGAGTTGTGGCTCAGTGGTAGAGTACTTGCCTAGTATGTGTAAGACTCTGGGTTTGATCCTCAACACCACATAAAACTAAATAATAAAATAAAGATACTGTGTCCATCTAACACTAAAAATATATATATTTTAAAAAAGGCAATGCAGATCAAAAGCAATATGCCAGAATGGAGAACAGTCATTTTCGGTGATTGGAATCAGGCATATCCTTCTTAGTGTCACAGTCTCCAGAATGCCTGATGGGTGGTGAGCATGAACCTAGATCCAAAGTATGTGGAGGATTCTTGGTCAGTTATTGTGCCAGATCATGATGAGATCTGATGACCACACCTGCCATGTAGTACAGAATACCTCACTAGCGATTAGAATCTCTATGTCCCCCAAATCCAAGGTTGTTTTTCCTAAATAATGAGGCATGAACATTTACATGCTAATTTTTCTCATTTCATTTTTCTTGTAATGCTGTCCATTACTTTGCCTACTCTTATAAGATGCTATTTTTCAAGCCATGTTTTTCCAGCCAGTATTAGGGATTGAACCTAGAGGTGCTCTACCACTGATCCACGTCCCCATTCCTTTTTTGTTTTGTTTTGTTTTTGAGACAGGGTCTCACTAATAGCTGAGTCTGGCCTTGAACTTGCAATCCTCCTGCCTCAGCCTCCCAAGTTGCTTTGTTTGCAGGTGCGCATCACCTCACTTGGATTCAAGCCATATGCTCAAGAGTTGTAGAGATATCCTTATAGCTTATACCTTGTAGAAGTCAGGCAGTGTTCTAAGAGAAATAGAACTTTACTTTTATTATGTTGGATGTTAGATGCTTGGTTAATGTTGACTTGAATCATAATTTCTCTGAATCTCAGATTTTTCATCTTTTAAATAGAGATATAATCCAATTCCTAGATCGATTGAATCTAATCAGTGTAAAAATTCTTGGACAGCCAAAGGCTTTTCTAAAACTATAGTGGTGTATTAAATGTAGTCTATTACTATGTTGATATCAGTGATCATTTGTCTCCAGGAACAACTTTGGGTACCTTGGCTATAGACTTAGGAACTTAGAACAAGAGGAGATGAATTATTTGAAACACTAGAGAGAGGATACATATTAGTACCCAAATAGGCAATAGCATTTGTTAAATCATAATAATCCTTTAACTTTTAACTTTTTTCCTTTTATCAGGCTCAAAATATGGAGCTGGTATATACTTCATCAAGAACCTTAAAAACCTAGCAGACCAAGTCAAGAAAACCACTGATATAAATGAGCTGATCTATGTATTTGAAGCTGAAGTACTCACAGGCACCTTCTGCCAAGGTCACCAGTTAAATATTGTCCCACCTCCATTGAGTCCTGGAGCTATAGATGTTCATGACAGTGTGGTTGACAATGTCCTCAGTCCTGAAACCTTTGTTATATTTAGTAGCATACAGGCTATGCCCCGATATTTATGGACTTGTATTTGGGGTCATGTATGGTCACAGAATTATTCAAGACCAATGTCACAGCAGCCTAGGAGGAAATTCTCAAGTGGCAGTTCTGTTGATTAATCTTCAATTCATTATAACAATAGGAATGACCTTACATCGGGGGATCTAACCAAATTGTGGCCATCAATGACTCAAAGAGTAATTTGAATATGTCAAATGGGTTATCTGTTTGGACTGACGGGGCATTGAAAGTACCAGTCACATACTAGCATCTTAGTGGCTTAATCCTTGCCTTTTTCTCTTGGGGTTGGAGTGGATAGACAACAATGAAAAAACTCATAGGACAGTTCCTCTTTGTTGCACTTGTTCTTTTTCCTCCTTTACTGTAGGTAACAGCAAAAATGTTTTACATGTAATAAAGAGATTTTTCCAGAATGTAATCCAAGCCTTTTATTTTCTAAAAGAATGACAGTATAAAATATTAGGATAGCAGAATGATTTTAGACTTACAAAGTGTTTTGAATATCAAAATAAATCACCTTTGTTTGAATAACTGACTCTTAAAAATATGTGCAAAATTAAATAACTTGAAGTAGAAGGATGTCAAAAGGCTGATATTCAGTTTGGATTTAGCCATCTCAAGCAATGCCATTCAAGGACCATGCAGCCAAAGTATTAATTCACCAAATATTTATTATCACTAGAAGTGTTCCTATTACTTTCTGGGTCCTGGGATATGACACTGGATAAGACAAATATTCTCACAAACCTTTTGGGCTGAATAATCAGGAAAGCAGATATGGACAACTTAATGAGAGTGATTAGATATAACAAAAGGATAATTGTAGATTCTTTGAGAAAATCTAAGAGGAAGAAAAATACATTAATCAGAGATTAAGAGGAGGTCTCCAAAAAAATGAAAATTTAAGCTAAGACCATAAGGAGTGTAGCAAATTGGGAGCAAAGTCAGCAGAGTATTTTAGGCAGAGAGAATAACCCTTTTAAAAACTGAATCCACTGTGACTAATTGTCTATGTCCAAATTTGATTTCAGAGTTCTATTTGCAAGGTTGAGGCCAGTTAATCTCACCATGAATCTATTGCATACTTTCAAATTCATAGTTCTCTGTACTTTCAAACTTCCCTGACCTTACATCTTCAGCCTCTTGCATATAACACTTTCTCCTCCATAACCTCCACTGTCCTTGAAAGAGGTAAGCTTATTGTCTCACATGATACTATCCTTGAATCTGGGTAAGAGGTGTTCTGCCTTGAACTCCTGATTTGAAAGTTGTGTTGTCTTGGGCCCCTTGCCTGAAAGAGTTCATTCTGGCCTTCCTCCTTTGACTGGGTCCATCATCACAAAGTGAGGTCCCCTGTGGGATCCACCTGGAGCCTGTATTACTCCTAGGTCACCCAGTAGGTATCTGGAACCCCACATTTCCTGCTTAAACAGCTCTGAGTCCACTTCCAGGACTTAATTTGGTCTCTTTCTTGGGTCTCTCTTCCCAAGTGTGGACTATGCCACAGTCTATATCAGGAGCGGTCAAGTGGGCTAGGGATGTACCTCAGTGGTAGAGTACTTGCCTAGCATACACAAGACACTGGGTTCAATCTCCATCACCACAATTAAAAAACAAAAACAGAACAAAACTTCTCAATAGATGATTGTAGGGATGGATGTGAATGTGAGGGCTAAGGTGTCCACATGCATGTGCATGAGGCCTGTAATGCAAAACTGAGAGGACAGATTATCTTTGAAGCAGCCATAAGAATTACAGAAAAGGAGAACTAACTCGAGTTGTTCATTGTTATTGAAGGTGACAACAAAATCTCCAACAGAATATTTAAAAAGAATAATTTCTTGAAAGGGTTTTTCCAAATCTTAAAAAGCCCCCAGAAAAAGGCAACAAAGATTAACAGAACTTTATGAATTTCTTTATTCAGACTATAAGCTTATTTGAACTCTAACTCCAATTTCACAATTTCAGATCATGTCTGGCTTAAAAGCCATTTTCCTTGCAGAAAAGATGAGGACATGCGATATGCTTCCTAGTATTTTTAAAGTGATGGGAATTTCAGATACAGAGATCCTACATAGTCAATTTATAGATGCAAAGAACCCAATTGACAGACTGTACACACAAAGTGGCTGGATATTTTGGAAAGATGGAAATGAATTCCTACAAGCATAAAATCCTTCTGTACTAGTAAATAAAATCCTAAGTATTCTGTACTCAAACACCTTTATTGAGAGAAAATCTAGCTTGATGTCATTACTTTGTAATTGACAATAGGAATCAGTGCCATGTAGGCAGAAGAGCAGAGCTTCAAGTCAAAATTAATTTTGTTTGACTGTATTCAGTTTTACCACTATATCAAAGAAGGCTATAGACAGTTCCGAGAAGTATTAATGGAAAAAGAAACAAAGAATAAAACACCGACCATATCCTGAGACAGAAAGAAACAAATCATTATTTTTTTATTTACTGTAGGTAATGTCTGTTTAATTAGTTCTATTATCTTCTCTCTTCCTCCTCCTTTTTTGTATTGAGAATCGAACCTAGGGGCCTCATGCATACTAGGAGAGTGCTCTACCACTAAGTGCATCCTCAACCCCTTTTAAAAAATTTTTATTTTGAGACAGGTCTCACTAAGTTGCCCAGGCTAGCCTTGAATTTGTGATCCTGTTACCTCACGTTCCAGAGTATCTGGGATTCCAGATGTGTGCCTCCACAACTAGCTACATTCTTCTTTAAAAAATCCTCATACTGGGCTGGGGATATAGCTCAGTTGGTAGAGCACTTGCCTGGCAAGCCCAAGGCCCTGAATTCAATCCCCAGCACCAAAAAAAAAAAAAAACAGAAAAAGAAAAAAAATCCTCATATTTACATATTTTAGGAATATAGAAAAATATAGCCTACAAAATTTAAATATTTAATAAAGAATTAAATTGCTGTACCAGAGGACAGAGACATTATAGAAAATAGTTGTATTTTCTCACAACTATTTATTTAGTTGGTATTTCTATTATTACTACTTGCCACTTTTAGTGCTATTCCTATTTTGTTTAAGAGCATGCAAAAGACGTGACAATATATCATTTCTAGTAAATACCTATTTTCATATTTCTATGTTCAAGTAATATGAACACAGTTTATATTATGTTTAATTTCCACCTCTATTAGACTGGCAAAATTTAAAAAGTCAATCATTTCCAAATGTTAGCAAGGATGTCTAGAAAAGAGAATCTTATGCTGTTTGTGGAGCATAAAAATTGGTACAACCACTTCATGAAATAATCCAGCAATATTTTATTATATTAGTTTATTTTTGCTGTGTAACAAGTTGCCACCAACCTAGTGGCTTAAAACACATTTACTATCTTTCAGTTTATGTGGACCAGGAGTCCATGTACAGCTAAGTTCCTCTGCTCAAGGTTCTAACAAAGCTACAATAAAGTGCAAGTCAGGCTGTCTGGAGGCTTGACCGGGAATGAATCTGTTTCCAAGCTCTCTCAGGCTGTTGGCAGAATTAATTTCCTTGAGGTTTTACTTAAGGACCCTGGCTTCTACTGGCTCCCAGCTAAAGGAGATTACAAGTTATCTGTGCTTTTTTGCTACCCTGCCCTGTGTCCCTCTCCATAGGTATTTGACAACATAACTTTCCTTTTCAAGGTCAGGAGGAAGAGTCTAGCTCTAGTCTGCTATGACAAATTCATAAATAATGAAATGTCATCATGATAGTAAAATCCCATCATCTTTGCTATATTCTAAGTCCCATCCACATTCAAGGGGTGGCGATTATATAGGGCAACACTATGAGAGAGATGCTGTGTTCCCCAATATAGCTGGTTCCTTGTAGGTAGTAGATGTATAGGGATATTCAAAACAGCATTATGATAAAAAATATTGTTCTACATTTAAAAATTTTTCAAAATACAAAAAAATCCTAGATAGTCATTAGCTTATGAAATACCACATGTGGTATGATAACATTTTCTGTAAAGGTAACATATAAAGGAATTACGCTTCTGGCAATGGCCTATTGTAGTTGTTTTGGCCCATCACTGCCACCACTAAGAACAACTGGAGAAAACAGAAAAACATTAATGCATTTAAGAAGTACCCAGGAAATAAGAATTTGGTGGTGCAAGAAAGGGGTGCCACGGAAAGTGAGCCTGACATTTTCCATCACTTTTCCAAACCTGTGTTGACTGCTGATTCTAAGAGCAGTGACTGAAAAACGGAATAGAGCTTTTGACTGCTCAGGTACTGAGGAGGACCTGCCAAAAAGGACAAGCCTTAGTAAATACCTGAGACTTTGGTTGGGAACCTACATTGGGTATGGGTGAAAATAAACTAGCTTTTACAAAGACTAAAGTCCAGCTCTGAATAATCAGTCTTAGCTCCTGATTGGAATAAGTGATGTGTCCCCAGCATAGCTATGGTCAGACATGCTTGCCCCTAGGCCTCTCTCATGGAACACTTTCTCTTTCCTCATTCTCCTTTCTCATCTCTGATAACAAACCACCATGGTATGTTCATTAGAACCATGGGAGAATGCTCACGAAGGGGAGGGGAGGAAGAAAGGGGGAAGGGAAAGGGAGAGATACCCAAGACAAATGAATATCGCATAAGGTAGGCTACCATTAGTGTGCTACTCTTTATTCTTCTCTCCTACACTTACAAATGCGTTAATCTACCCCATCTCTTTCACTGTGCTTCTTGGCGTGTGTTTTAAATTGATTTAGTAAACCACCTCAAGTGAGACTTTCCCATCACCTCTGCTTGGCTGGCTTCAGTTTTTCTTCTTCGGAAGGCACGACTCCATTTGCTTCTCCCCAAAAGAGAATCCCATCAAATTTAATAGTAACAATCATTGAAACCCAATTTTCGTTTACAAGCACTTACTGAAAGAAAAACGAGTATGTACGTTAAAAATTAATTCTTAATGATTTCTGATACTACTTAAAAAGTGTCAGGCAAAGAGGATGGAAAAGAATTAAAATACCTAGAGGCTTCCTGCAAGCGGGCTGCCTGTGAACCCTTTGGACAAGAGGCACTGACGTCACTTTTTAAACAAGCCCTCAGACTTCAGTCACGCCATCCATCATTCATTTAATAAACATGAACTGTATTAGGTAACTACCATGTGAGGGAGATGATGCGGATCGATCGGCCTTGGAAGAGCTTAGTAAAGACAGGTTTGTAGACATAACTTTCCCAGCCTTTTCCATGGACTGTAAACCTCAGCAGGACCCTCTCCCTGACCCCGACTCTTCACAAGACCAGCGCTAACCACCAGAAACCGCAGGGGAAAGACGGTCGGAAGACTACCCTTCCCGGCAGCCTCTGCGGCGGGCGGCGGAGGGGCGCGCGCAGGCGCGCAGGCGCGCAGGCCGGCCCCCGCACGCAGGCGCACTGCGCACGCCGGCTGAGCTGGTCTCGCTCCTCGGTGCGAGGTGGCGGAGAGCGAGGCCTGGTGAACACTGCTGAGGCGCGGGTCGGCTCTCCGAGATTGTGCGCGGGAGAGCACCGCGGGCGGGCGAGCGAGCGAGCGCCTCACCCTAGCAGTGGCACCGGGATCGGTTGCCTCGAGCTGGTGAGTGGGGGGGGCCCCCGCGGCTGCGGCCCCTCCCCAGCCGCTGGAAGATCCGGGTAGTCCTCGGCATGAGCCTGGAGAGGCCCCCGGACAAGGGCCGGCGCCGGCAGTGCCTCGAGCTGGAGTGTCTGGGCCCGGACGCTCGCAGTGCGTCCGTGCGTCACGGGCCCGGGTGTCCTAACGGCCGCGCGGCCGACGGAGGGGAAGGTGGGGGCGGGGATCGCTGGTGTGATCGCCATCAGGAACGCCGGTCGAGGCGGGGCGGGGCGGGGTGGAAGCGGCGCTGGGGACTGCGGGGCGCCGAGGCAGCGGGGCGGAGAAGAGGCGAACGCGGATCCTGCGCCGCGGCTCGACCCGGCGCGCGCGGGCGGGGGGCGGGAGTGGGCCGCGCTGAGCGAGCGCTGCTTTTAGGGAGGAAACAGCACGGGTGGCTAGTAAAAATCCTAACCGGGCAAGAAGGGACAGTCTGGGGAATTCACAAGTTAGAGCCGGGACCGGTGTTGAAGGGAGGCGGGGGGTGGGGGGTGGAGACCGTCGGCTGCAGTTTACAGATGTCATAACAACCTGGGCCCGGAGCGGCTGACGGGGGTGTGGTAATTATAGGAATGACAGAACTAAGTCTGCGCTGAGCGTGTGTAAGCAGTGATGCAAAGGAAACAGCAAGTATTAGATTAAGCTCAGAATGGGAGGAGAAAACTGAAGGCTGACTGGAGTCAGGGAGGTCGTCATGAAAGAATGTTTTATGGTAGAATGGAAGTGCTTCTTGTTCCACTTTTAATTGAGAAGTTTTAAAATGATTGATTTCTCAGGCTTCGACTCAGATTCGGTTAACAGTAACAATCAGAATAAACAATCATGAAATACTTCTGAAACTATTTTAAACAATTACTTTTTCATCCTTAAACACGTTTCTTCAAAATCTCAATTAACAGATGAGTAGGTAATTTTCTTCCCTTTTTGTTACTTTAAGGCGTATTCTTTCTTTTTTTTTTTTTTTTAAGGCTTATTCTTGACGGTTTATTTTTCCTTAACTTGTTCTTCCATTTGTAATACTTTTGAGGTTATCTACAAGTTATTCTTCCCTCCGTTTTAAAGATTAAAGAGATTAAAATTTAATTTTTGAAGGAAAAGTTGTATTTTGACTGAAATAATTTATTCTTGGAAGGACTGTTTTACATTCATATATGATTTTAAGGGAATGAGAGAAGGTAAAGAATTAACGTTTATTGAGCGCCTTTTCAAATTATATGCTGAATACTCATAATATTAAAATATTTAATATTTTTAATAACTTGGAAGTAGTTAATTTTTCCAATTTTACAGATGAAAGTATGGAAGGGCAAAGTAATTTGCATAAAGTCATCCAGCTCTTGTTGGAACCAACCTTAGAACACAAAGTCTACTGTTTTAATAATTATTTCTTCTTTCTTTTGATATTTCTTGGTGTGCCTTCTTTATTTAATCCATTCATTCAGCAAATAGTTACGGAGTGATCATTTGCCTGAAACTGGGGATACTGCCATGATTGAGACACGCTGTCTGTGTCCTTATGGAATTTATAGTGTCAGAGGGAAAACTAATACAAATGTTGACTACATGATATCTTATCAGTCATTATAATTGAGCAGAAACTGTAAAAAAGCACTTTACTAAATAATGAAGTTCAACTGGAAACAGACAACATAAGCTTTGAGGAACTTATAGTTCTAGGGAAACAAAATGTACATTTTATAAAAACCCGAAAGGGGGATTGGAGCTGTAGCTCAGTTGTAGACTACTTGCCCTAGCATGTGTGAGGCTCTGGGTTTGACCCTGAGCACCACATAAAAATAAATAAATAGAATAAAGGTATTGTGAAAAAAATTCTTTAAAAAAAATACCAAAAATCCAGAAGGGATGTCTGAGGCCCTGAGGTTTGACCCCTACCCCCTAGGGTGCATGAAGCCCTCAGCCATGAGAATATCTAGACTGAAGTAAATGCATCACCTGAAAGCAGTATATTTGTATATATATATTTTTAAGGTGGTCCTCATGAAAGTTTCTTCACATACCTGTAATTTAACATCGGGCACCTTAACTTTTATCTAGAATTGATACATACCAAAGTGGGTCCTGAAAAAAAATTTTCTTTATTGCCATCCAGGTACTGTTTCTAATTTTTTTTTAAAATTAGTCTCTGTAATGTACAGACATAGGGACAAATTCTTAAGACCCTACTGCTAGGCTTTTATTTTTATTATTTTTTAATACAAATGACTGCCTTTCATTAGGTCATTTTTTGTTTTGTACGTTGTTCTGTTTCTCTTAACACTTGGGTTGTCAGGAGTCTCATAGTGTGTTCAATTTTTGTAATTTTCCTTATTTCATACAAGATAGTCTGAAATTGTGCTAATTTGTTTCCTGGACTTTTTGTTGTCATTCTCCATTGTTCTCAATTGTTTTGTCCTCTTTCCTTTTCCCATACACATGAAAGAGGGATTATATCTTTCGTCTCCAGGGTTTTAGCACAGTTTTTGTTGAATTAACGATAAAGTCTTAAGGATTTTTGATGTCTGTGCTTTTAAGTGTGACAAATTGTTCTTAGAATTGTGTATGAATATTGTACATAAAATCAGTTACGACTTTTGATGGCCATGCAAGTAAAGATAGGTGACCCTAGTGATAAAGATAATCCCATAATACTCTTTAAGATATCTTTATTCTTTGTAGGGATTATGAATTTAACTGTAATAATGGAAGAAAATGTTGGAAATGGTAAGTAGTTTAGTTAGCTGTGTAGGACTGCTTCTCTTTCTTTGCCTCAGTAAACAGGAGGTCGCCCCAGGCCAAATGGAGGCCAGATAGGCCTACATTAGAAAAATTTGAGGTTGTGCATTGAAAAGAGGAGGGATGAAGTCTGATGGAATGCAGTTTGTTTTTAAAGATGTTAGCAATCCTACAAAGCAGTCCTAAGTGAAAAAATGGTTCTGTCCTAGAGTAGACTAATTGGGGCAGTTCTTGAGAGCAGGCAATAATCCAGAATGTGGATAATGGGGTTAATCTCTTTCATATAACAAGAATAATACTGCCCTTCATATACAAAGATAAGTCTGCTTACTCATCATGATTGATTTTCCAGCATGAAGAGGGATATGTGCTGAGTTGTCCATGTGTCTCTATCCTCTGTGACCAGCAAGGCAGGTTGGGGTCAGAATGGGGATTTGTAGCTGGGGAATAGAAAGACTCACAGAAAGTACTAAAATCTGTTAATAGTTCAAGCCCTACATATGGTTTCATTTAATTATCCTTGCAGAACCATTCTGCAGGTGTTTACATAGACAGGATGATTAGGTAACTTGCCCTATTTCAGAATAAGTGTGGAACTGGGATTCAAACAGGGGCTGTTTGTGTTATGTTCATATCAATAATTAAAACTTGATTTTATTAGCAGTTCAGTTTTTCCATCAGAACAAACTAGATGTAGTTTAACATCGTGAGATGATAGTGTAAAGGTCTAATTTACTAACTGAAAGATTTTTCATGATTCCTTGTTTTATCATCAGTTTAAAACGAATTTAAAAATTATAGAATACTGTCTGAAAAGCTGCTGACCTTGTCCCAGCTTCTGCTACCCTTAGCGGTTTCCTCTTATGTTATAAATAACTTTCTTTCTCTCCTCTACTTTCCTCTCCTTCCTTTCCCCCACCTTTCTGCTAGGCATTGAACCCAGGGTCTTGGTCATGCTAGGCACTTTTACGTGCTCCGTCACTGAGCTACCCCCAACCCCTGTTGATATTTATTGATACAGCAATTTTAAACATTATCTGTTGATTTTCTTCTAAGCAAGGTATAGTTATATTCCTTGGTGTTCCATAAATACCTACCTTACCCAAACACACCCAGCCTCTCCCCTCTTCTCAATATAGTTATCACAGGTATTTATTAAGTCAATAATCTATGTTTACAGTATTGTAACTAGGTAAATATTCAAAACCACCCCTCTAGGGTACTATGATATCATTTCCTCTCATGTTTTTCTAGGAGTTAATACTTTTTTTTGCTTCATTTCCTGACAGCTATCCTGGAACCCTTTGACCTCTAATGTAGACTGGACTGCTTAACTTTTGAACTTGTTCCACAGTTGTTTTCCTGGTACTTTTTTCTTTCCATCATTCTTAAAATTCTCTTTTCCTTTCTCCCGTGTCAGATCTTCTGTTCCCATACTTTTTTTTCCTCGATTTATTCATTTCCTTGGCGTAAATCTAGTAGTTTTATGAGACATGGTATGTGGGAAGAACTTTCTGAAATCTTAGTAGAAAAAAAAAATCTTTGTTTTGCCTTCACATTTGATCAATAATTTGTCTGGGTATAAAATTCTAGGTTGAAAATGAGTAGAAATGTCTACTCAAAGTACTCATCTATTCAAAGTTTAGAAATCATTGGTTTTCTTCCATTGTTGCTATTGAACTACAAAGATATTCTGATTCTTTTTCATTGCTATGTGACCTTCTTTGTCTCCCAATCTCAATAAGCTTTTTGGATATTTTTTAACCCTTGAAATCAATGATAATGTGCTTGGGTGTAAGTCTTTTTTCGTGTAAGGGCAGTCAGTGGACCCTTCCAAGCTGAGAATTTATGTTCTTTCACTTTGGGAAATTCTTGTGTTTTGAACTTTAGGCAGAATAGAAGCTTTGGAGTTAATTATGCTCCTCAATTCTTGACAAACTCATTGAATCATATGAGGTTTTTAAAATTTTTTTCTTAAATTTCTGAGCCCTACCTATACCTATAGTAGCATGATTGGTATGTTCTTTGATTATGTATGAATCATTGTGAAATGTTAGTGGCATATGTGTGTACAATTCAAGTATTATTTACTCAACATTGTGGATCTTTGTTTTGTGCATATGTGTATTTGTGTCTAATGTAGAATTCCATAATGCACATCTACCACCTTTTACTTTTCCCTAGTAAATTGATGCCTGAGTTACTTTTCTGCAGTCACATACCCTGTTACTTGTACATCTCTATGGACTTATGGAAAAAGTTCTTGGGTTTAGTCTCAGGAATGTGATTCCTACAGCATAAATGAGACAGTTTATGTGCCTTCCAGTAGTACAGGAGGGTTCTTGTTTGCCCACACCTTTGCCTGTACTTTCTATTCTTTTGTTAGTCTGATGGATATAAAGTATTTTAGTTTATATTTTCTTAATTACTAATGATTTTGAACATTTTTTTTTGATAATTGTTTATTTTGTTCTTTTTTTCTTTTTTGGTATGTTGAATTTCCTTGTGGTGGTTAAATTTGAATTGCCTATCGATTTTAGACTTGGAAATGTCTTCTACGCTTGTTGTCTTCTGTTCACTTTTGTCTTCATTGTCTTTCAATGAGTGGATATTCTTTGATATGTTGTTTCTTTGATAATCTCTTCCTTTTCAACTTTTTGTTCTGTCGTTTTGGGTTTTGTATTATTTGGATTTTGGACTTTTTAGGTGATTTAGATTTTTTTTTTCTTTTCCCTCTTTTCCATCCCTCAGTCTTTTTTGTTTTTGTTTTATTTCTTATTGGTGTATTATCATCCCTTAAGTCTTTCTGTTGTTTCCCAAGAGATTTCCTCAGTGTTGTTTTTCAGTCCTTCTGTTGAATTTTTAATTTCTATCTGTATTTTAAATTTATTTGCGTTCATTCTTATGTTATATCTAGTTTCATAGATAAATGCTATAATCTGTTTGTGAATGTTAATGATTGTTTTATTTATTTATTTTTTCTTCCCTTCATTGCTGTTTCTTCTGAGTTTCTGTACTTCCATTGCTGTCTTTTTTCTCTGTAGAGGCTTTGTATACATACTTTATTAATTCCTCCTAAGCAGTTTTAAAAAGCTTGAGGAGTAAGAACTCTTCCCGCTGATTAGAGGCATAATTGTACATTGTGAAAATAATACTTTCCCAGATGTCTGGTAATCTTATGGTTGTGCCAAAAACTGAATTATAAGCTCTACAGGTGTGGCTTGTTGAAGGGTGAACATGGTAACTGGTGACTGTTTTCAGGGCAGGGACAAGGGTACATCTGTATGTCTTTTTTCTTGGACTGATCAGTTTTCCTGAGAAAGAGCCTTTAGTCTCTTGCCTGGAAGATCACACTTGGCTGCTATGTTTTGAAAACCCTTTAGAAAGGGAGCTGGAATTTTTTTTTTTTTGGTAGCAAGGATTGAACCTAGAGTCATTTTACTACTGAGCCATATACCCAGCCCCTTTTATTGTTTTATAAGTTGCTTAGGGACTCACTAAGTTGTTGAGGCTAGCTTTGAACTCTCAATCCTCCTGCCTCAGCCTCCTGCCTGGCCAAGGAACCGGAGTTCATAATTGTTAATTGTGTTCATATAATCCTGTTTTCAATATGGTACCTTACTAAGTATGGGTGTATGTATGTATTAGTTTATTAATTTGGGGGAATTGAGGATTGAACCCAGGGCTTCATGCATGCCAGGCCAGCACGTACCACTGAGCATCCCCAACCTGCTTAGAGCACCATTTTAAAGTCTCCTTTTCAGTTTCTTCACAGTAATTTTCTCAGCAATTACAGGGGTTAGGGAAGAGTGATTGTCTGGCTATGAGGAATATGGGAGGAAATCTGGGTGTGTGATGGCTACTTTGTAGATTTTCAACTGACTTTAGTTTTCAACCCCAGTCCTCACTTTACCTTCAGAGATACCTGGGGGATCTTCTGTGTGTAGAGCCACCTGACTGGTGGGTGGTGTGAATCCATTTATTTCTTAATGACTCTCCCTTTGCAGGTGTTTTATTTTCAGAGTTTTCCACTTTGCTAGTGAAATGTCACTTGACCTTTAGTTTTATAGCTAAGTATGCTTTCATGTTATTCCTCTTCACCTTATGAAGTATAATTCTCCATTGTGAAGATGGAGAAGTCTAGTTTTTCCCCTACATCATTGTGCTGAGAAATCAATCTTAATACAGGGCTTCAAGGCTGAATTTTACCTCTAAACCTCCTTTTTATTTCACTTTCATAAAAAGAAGCAAGTAAATTGTTAGTTTTCATGTTAACATTTCTTTCCTTTTTAGATTTAAAAAAAATTTTGAAATAACTTCAAACTTACAAAAAAGTTACCAGAAATGTGCAAGGTCTCCTCTGTATACATCTACATTCCCCAGTTGTTCATTTTGCCTTTATAATTTATTCTCTCCATATATATTTGTGTGTTCCCAACATTGCCTTTCCTTAATCGGTTGCCCTTCCAGCTCCTCATTGATTACAGACTTAAAGTCGAATTGGTTTTTGGTTTATTAAGTTTTATTCAATTCTTACCCTGTCACTATAGACTTTCCTTCCTTTGGAAGGAAAAGTTTTCTTGAATTTGGATCATCATTGCAACACTGCTGTTATGTTATATTGTGTCATTTCAGAGCCCAAACACTGCCTGCTTTACCAGTATTTCCTGTATATTATTTCTGAACACCTTTAAGTATAATATCATTGGAATTATTCACAAATTCTCATCTGTAGTATACTTTAACCTTTTAGGCCGATAAAACTCAATCTGACAAAATACTACTGGGTGGATATATTAGTCTATTCGGGCTGCCATAACAAAATACCACAGACTGGGTGGCTTAAACAACACAAATTCATTTTCTCAGTTTTGAAGACTAGAAGCAAAGGTCATGTTCCAGCAGGGTTGATGTTCAATGTTTGGTGAGGCTTCTGCTGGCTTGGAGCTACCTGCATTTTTAATGTCTCCTCACACAGACTTAGTGTCTTATAAGTCTCTGGTGTCTCATTTTCTTTCTCTAAGGACATTAGTCCTACCAATTTAGGCCTCATCCTTATGACCTCACTTAACTTTACCTCTGTAAATGTCTGTATTCAAATGTAGAAACATTGGGGGTTAAGACTTAAACATAAAAATTTTGAAGGGATGTTATTCAGTCTATAGCAATAGAGCACTGGTTTGTTTAGTTTATTTATTTTGGTACTGGGGATTGAACCCATGGGTTCTTAAGCACCAAGCCACATCCCCAGCCCTTTATTTATTTATTTTTTTATATTTTGAGACAGGGTCTTACTAAGTTACTTAGGGCATTGCTATTACTGAGACTGAATTTGAACTTAATCTTCCTGCTTCAGCCTCCAGAGCTGCTGGGAGTATAGGTGTGCACCACCATGCTTAGTGATCACTGGGTTTATACAAGAGACCTAAGTGCATATCCTAACTGTCTTGTATTAAGTATTTAACCCTGGTCAAGTCACTTAACCTCTGAGCTTTCTGATTCCTTCCCTATAAAAGGTAGTGATAATAATAGTTCTTGCCCTATTGGTTTGTTGAGAGATCCAAGTAAAATAGAAGATATGACAGCACAACCCAGACCACTATCAAAATCATTTTAAAAGTAATTGTTCCAGGGGATTTGGGTGTAGCCCAGTGGTAAAATAGTCTGCCATGTATGAGGCCTGGATTTGATTCCCCGCACCACAAAAATATAAAATAATTGTTCCTACAACTTTCAGCTTAACAATGAACTTTCTTCTGACCCAGTCAGTAAGTAAAACTGAGGGAAACTATCATATAAAGCCTCTCTAAATGGTGCTGGGGCATATAGAAGTGAAAAATGAGGGGAAAAAGCAAAAATGGGCAGAAATGAAGGGATAGATAATTCAATAATAAGAGTGGGGAGACTTTAATACCCTACTTTCTGTAATCAGAATAACTAGGCATAAGGTCAGTAAGGAAACAACACCATAAATGAAGGATAGTAGTTTATTATCTATGGATGGTTCATTCTAAGACTATCAGTGGGGTTTGAAACCACAGATATACTGAACCCTGTACACAAGCTACAACAGATGGTATGACAGCTGAAATGGCAACTAAGTGAATAAGGGTTAGGTAGTGTACATAGCATTGGTAAATTAGTTGAACAAAGGGTTATTCACCTTCCTGGCAAAATGGTAGGATGATGAGAGATTACATCAGTAATTAGAATGATGTGAAGTTTAAAACTTATGAATTGTTTATGTCTAGAATTTTTCTATTTAATAATTTTGGACTATGATTGGTCACAGGTAACTGAATACTGAAAGCAAAACTGCTGCACATAAGGGGTGGACTATTTATTCAAATCAGATATGAAGGAGGGCATATTATAGTGACCTTAAAAAATACAAGAATTATGAAGAAATACTTGAATAGTTTTATCCTGATAAGTTAAATGACTTAGACATTTTTTTTTCAAAGTATAAATATTACCAAAACTATCTCAGTAAGGAATAGACTATCTGAATAGACCTATAAGATATGAAGGTGTCACAAGACTACCCACAAAGAAAAGTCTAGGCCCATCTGACTTTACTGTTGGATTCTACCAAACACTTAGAAAAGAATTAGTACTAATTCTTCGTAAAGTCTTCCAAAAAGTAGAACATGGAAGAACACCTCCCAATTCATTTTATGAAGCTTGTTTGTATTACTTTGATGCTAAAGCCAGACAAAGGCATTACAAGAAAACTAGAGACCAGTATTACAAACATGAACATAAAAGTCTGTGTTGGAATACTGGCAAACTGAATTCAACAGTATATAAACAGATTTATATTTCATGACCAAGTGGTATGTATCCTAGAAATATTAGATTGAGTTTTAAGTCCAAAAATCAATTAATGTATCAATAAAATAAAAAATTATACTGTCATCTCAGTAGACACTGGAAAAGCATTTGACAAAATCCATCACGTTTTTATGATAAAAACACTCAACTAGGAATAGAAGGGAACTTCTCAACGTGATAAAGGACATCATACTTAATTGCTGGTTACTTTGCCTATAATAATCTGGAATAAGAAAAAGATGTCTGCTCTCTCCACATCTATTTGATTTTGTACTTAGGTTTCTAGTCAGAGAAGTTAAGAAAAAGGAAAGAAAGATATCAAGATCAGAAAGGAAGAAGTAAAGCTCTCTTACACATGACATGATCTTGTATATCCACTAAAAAGTGTTAGCATGAATAATACAAGTTCTGCAAGATTGTAGTATATAAGACTAATATGTAAAAATTAGTTGTATTCTATAGACTTGTGATGTATAGTCTGAAAATGAAATAAAATTCCATTTACCATCGCATAAAAATGAAATACTGAATTTAACAGAGGAAGTGTAAAATTTGTATTCTGAAAGGAGTTAAAAGTGATCTGAGTAGAAAAGTATCCTATCTTAATGAGTTGGAAGATTTAACTTTCCTAAAGTGCCAATATTCCCCAAATTGATTTACAGATTCAGTGCAGTCTCTAGCAGAATCCCAGCTGACCTCTTTGTAGAAATTGAGAAACTGATTTCTAAAATTCATGTGGAATTTAAGGAATACATAATAGCTGAAACAATTTTGAAAAAGAACTTCAGTAGGAAGAGTCACACTTCCTCATTCCAAAATTTACTGTTAGACAGTAGTAATCAAGACTGTGGAATTGGCAGGATTAAACATATTAACACATATTGGTCAATGGCATAGAATTGAGAGTCAAGAAATTAAACTATGTGTACATCATACGGTCCACTGGTTGTCAACAAGAGTGCCATCATGGTCTGTTTGAGCAGTTTTAATAAAATACCAGAGACCATATGACTCATAAGCAACAGAAATTTATTTCTCACAGTCTAGAGGCTGGGAAGTCCAAGATCAAGGTGCTGGGAACGTCTGTATTTGGTGAGAGCCTGCTTTCTGTTTCATAGATGGCTGATATTTTCACATAACAGAAGGGGCAAGCACACACTCTGGGATCCCTTTTACAGGGGCAGTAATCCCTTGCATGGGGGCTCTGCCATCATGGCCAAATCATATTGGCCCCACCTTCCAACACCATCACAATGGTAGTTAGGATTTCACATACAAAATTTGGAGGCATGCAAACATCTGATGTATAGCAGGTGCCAAGACCATTCAATGGAGAAAGAACAGTTTTCACCAAATACTGTTGGAACACTCCATAGCCACTTATAAAAAACAAGAAGTTTGACTCTTTATCTCTCTCTCACCATATAAAAATGTAACTCCAAATGGATCACAGACCTAAATGTAAAAGGTAATCTATATAAAACTCTTAGAAGGAAACATAAGTAAGGTCCAGGATTCTTAATAATATATGGCACTAAAAGCATGGACAAGAAAAGAAAAAGTAGATTAATTTGAACTTCAAAATTAAAAGCTTTTGTGCTTGGAATGATAACTGTTAGGAAAGTGGGAAGATTACCTATACAATGGTAGCGCATTTATAAATTATAGTTGATAACGAGAGTTATCTAGAATGTATAAAGAACTCTTGCAACTCAATGGTAAAAAGCAAACCAATATAAAAAGGGTCAAAAGAATTTGAATAAACTATATTTGGAGATACTACAGTTAGCAAATAATTAGTTTGAAAAGATGCTGTACTTCCGTTAGTCTTAAGGGTATTGCAACCAAAACCACAATGAAACATTGCTTCATATTCACTGGAATGGTTAGGTTAAAATCTAACCCTAATGTTGCTGATGGGAATATAAAATGGTAAAACCACTTTGGAGAAACGGTTGAATGGTTCCTCAGGTGATAAACATACTACATAACTCAGCATTTCCATTCTTAGGTGTGTATGTGTGACAAATAAAAATTTGTATATGAAAAAATTCATCTATAAGCATTTATAGAAACACCATTCATAATAGACAAAATGTAGAAATAGCTCATATGTTCATCAGTTGGTGAAGGAATAAATGTAATTGGGTATATACATTAAGTGCAATGTTTTTCACCCATAGAAAGTACTGAAGTACTGACATGAGACTTGAAAACATGTTAATTGAAAGAAGCCAGTCACGAAATATTGCATATTATATGATTGTGTTCACATGAAATATCCAGAATAGGAATGATAGTTAAATGATATAGCGCTTTTTTTAAGTTGATGAAAATGCTTTAAAATCCACTCTAGTGATGGTTGCACATAGCTGTGAATACAGTAAAAAAGAACTGATGAATTGTATATTTTAATAAAACTTAAAAAATAATCAAATCATTTCTGGTGTCGCTTTGGGGTGAGTTTGGGCACGTATATGTTTAAGACTGGGCTTGCATAACAGTAAGCTCAACTGTTCTCTCTCCACCCTTGTAGAAATCATGAGCACCCCAGGAAAAGAGAACTTTCGTCTGAAAAGTTACAAGAACAAATCTCTGAATCCTGATGAGATGCGCAGGAGGAGGGAGGAAGAAGGACTACAGTTACGAAAGCAGAAAAGAGAAGAGCAGGTAAGTCCTTTGTTTATTTCTTTTAAAGAACTTAATGTTCTATTTAAGATGAAAATATCATTTTCATTTTTATTTTGACAGTGTTTAACTTATGTTTCCTTTCCTTTCTATAAAATCAACACTCTCTGAGGATAGGGAAGAGAATGTACTGAAAAATGGAGTTCAAACTGGGTCAGTCTGTCAGGTTCCCATTTTTCTCAGTATAAACACTACTGAATATTTTGGTCTATTTGTTTTTAGTATATTTTGTTTTTCTTAAGTTGCAGCTTCCTTCATAATTCTCAAATGACCAAAACATTGCTTTTTGTTATAAACTTTAATTTGAAAATTTATAAACATAGTACAACTGTGAGAGATAATAAACCTCATAAACCCATCCTTTGGATTCAGTAATTGTTACCAGTTTGCCATACCTGCTTCCTTTCTGTTTACCTTTACATTTTTTAAGTATCTAATATTTTAAAGTAAAATTTTAGGGAATATATATTTTTATTCTTGAATGATTTATGTATTATTTATAAAGACATTTACAACATTGATTTTTTTTTTTTTTTTAAATCATTTTTAACCTGAGAACATCTGTAAGAGTACTTGGGACTTAACCTCACTGTACCTCCCTTTAAAAATGCTTACAACAAATGGTCCATCACTTTTGACAGAGACATTTAAAGGCAAAAAGTGTAGGTGACTGTTTTTTTTCTTTTGCTACAGAGAGACTTTTGAGTCTTAAAGGACCTTTTGACCCCCACATTATAAAAACTTCAGAACCGTTCATACCTGAAAAATAAGATAATCTGTCATAAATGTTTTGCAGTTATAGTGAAATACTCAATACATACTCTTTGAGAAGCACTGTACTAGATAACTTAGGTGAAGTCCAACAGTATGTTACAGTCTCAGTGTTTTATTAGGGTTGTAGATGTTTGAATCAAGCACTTTATCATTGCCATTATTATTATTGATAAGAGTAGTCTGTAATATTACAAAAGACTATATTGAGTATAGTGAGTAAATATATGAATTCTCAACTTTATAATCTTTGACTGTAACTGCTTATTCACAAAAGGGTTTCTTTTGATTTCTTGTTGCCTCTGTGCATCTGTCTTATTGATGGTGGATTCTTTATCCTTTTGTTTGGATTAATTAATTAGATTCTATTTTTGTGGTAAAGTTCCTTTGAAATCACAAACATATTGTTATATACTTATATTTACCTATATAAATGTGACTATACGCATATATACAGGTAACACAGGTATTAATCTGAATATAATCATCATGTCTAGGGATTTTATTTAGCATAAAGCCGTTTGAAGATGTGGTAGTGGTACTGTCATTTACACAGTGTTCATTTTATTTTGTTTCTTCTTGGCAATTATAGTTCATGTGATTAAATTCTATTATAAAATTTACATAAAAAATGTAATATTAATTGCCTGAAGGTAGATTCTCAAAGTACTTAGGATATCAAGTAGCAAGTATGACCCCCACACACCTGACTAAAACAATTTTTTTATTGGAAGTTTACCATATTCGTTATATGAGATCTGAAATTGTACTAGGGCTTTTATTAGTTTCTAGAGTACTGTTCTTTAAAATTTTAATTTTGTCATTTCATATATGCCAACTTATATGGGAAGAACTAGTAAGAATAAATAGTACCACAACAGTATTTACTTCATGCCTAATTTCTAAAATAGTAAACATCAGGAAAATACGAATTCATTCAGGGACTGTTTATCTTTGCAAGTTGCTTTGTCATCTATCTGGAAAAGTAACTGGCCTATACCAACTGAGCAGTTAGATTTGAGGGTAATATAGGTATGGATGCTGCCAAGTACACAAAAGATATCTAGCTTTTAGGGCTATCCTTTCAAGTATACAAGTACTTAATATTTGTTATCGAGCAGAACTATATAAATGATCTCTGTCCAGTTGGCAGTGACAGACCAAACTAAAGTTTATTTTTGGTAGAGCAGTTTACTGTTTATTAATACCTTTCTGATGGAGTGTGTACTTTCTTTCTCTCTCTCTCTCTCTTTCTCTCTTTTTTCCTGCAGTGTTAGGGATGGAACCAGGGGTGCTTTACCACTGAACCCTTTTTAATTTTAATTTTGAAACAGTGTCTTATTTGGTTGCCCAGGCTGGTCTAAACTTGGCGTTCCTTTTGCCTTATTCAGCCTCTTGAGTAACTGGGATTACAGCTACCATATCCTACTAGTACTTGTAATTCTTCATGTACAGAAAGAATGCTCTGTGTGTACTAATAAAATATTTTGAGCTATGTAGACTTGCTAAATCAGTGTCACTAGGTAACACAATGTTGCTAAAAACCATAGTGATGAAGAATGGAGGCTTTCTTGATATTGTGAGTTAGAAGAAATATCTTCTGGAATAACCAAGATGATAAACTGTGAATTGCCACTGTTTCCCATGAATTATTTGACTGACAAGACCAGGCAATCATCTGTAGTCTATAAATAAGTCTATACAAATCATGATTGTTTTGACAGTTGTTTTTTTCTTTTCAAAACCCCATTTTTACTTGTAATACTTTGTGTACAAAGTTGAAAAAGCCCGTAATGCTAAAATACTTGAAATAATTTTCCTGGTTTCATTCTGAAGTAAGCCACTTTCAACTTTCTTCAATGTTCAATGTGGCTTCTGTTAAATTTCTAAGGAATATGTGTATATTACTGTATAACTTTATCAATTTAAAGTATTATCTGTTGATGTTCTTTTGTGGTAGGTGAAATTCTTATATAACTATTTCCATTTACCCTTCATCATAGTACAGTTGTATTTCATTATGTATGTGTTTCTCACAGCTGAGTAATATACTGTGGTTACATTTTCTTTTTTTGCTTTGTTTTTCTTGGAGTTGTTCCCTTCATCTCTTTATTAAACTTTTTTTGGCTTTCTTCAAATTTCTGACTAAATTTTTCAGTTCTGAGTCTTTCCAGAGCTTTGTATGGTTTATGGATGTATTTCTCAATAGTAATCTCTCCACAGACTGCTTAGGTTTGATCATCCATTATACTTACTGATATCTTTTCTCAGTCTGCCTTTTATTGTCACAGATATGGTTAGGGGTTACACATGTCTTCTAATTTCAATAAGTAAGAGAGTACTTTTTGGGTTTTGTCCCCGTTATCATTGCAGGGTGGTATTTATGAGAGTAAGGGGATAGAAAGATCTTTTATTTTTAATTTGTATATCTCATCTGGAAATACAGATTGGTTTATTTTTGTTTACTGCTGGTGTGAAAATTTTATTGACTTTGAAAAGTTTTAGGATCTATTTTAATTCTTCTGTTGTAAGTAATAGAGGTGTACAGTTTCAGAATAGTGCACTGGATTAATTTTAGTAATTATGAAGTACGAATGATAATAGTTAACTATAGAGTGTTTGTTCTATATCCTTTCAGGTACTGTTCTAATCACTTTATAAATTATCACTCTTAATTCTCTAAACCAAACTTCGAGGTCATTTATTGTTTCCTTTATGATAATGTATGTTCACATTAAGATTGTGAGCCACTAATGAAAAATTTAGATTTCATTGGATGAAATTCAATCCAGGTGATTTTCTTTAGATAATCTGTGATCCTGGGCAAGATATAATATTTTCATAAAAAAATTGAAAAGTGAAGGGTATAAATTCATGACATTCCCTGTCTTTTATCTGAGATTTGCCCTTGTGGTTGTAGCAGTTTTGTGGAAATGATCTTGGCTATAAAGAATAAGAGCCTCTGTCACTTGAAGGAACCTTTGAAATCCTCTAGACCAGTAAAGTCCAAATTGTATTCTGTGGAACTTTGAGATTCTTGGTGTGTCTCCTCCTGGTTCTGTTTCTCTGTGAGAAATTTGAAAGTGATTGAGCTGAATGTCTATAATGGTAGCTGTTAGCCACAGGTGGCTATTGAACATTTAATATATGGCTGGTTCAGATTGAGGTGTGTCATATAAGTATAAAATTTACATTGAGTTTTGAAGTATAATAGGAAAAAAATATGAAGTTTCTTTTCTAAATTGACAACATATTGAAATAATATTCTGGGCATGTGGGTTAAATATGTATTAACAAATTTTTTTTAATGTGGCAACTAGAAGTTTCTAGAATTTCATTCGTGGCTTTCATATATCTTTTTTTTTCAGTTTTTATTTTTTGATTCATTGTACACAAATGGGGTACAACTTTTCATTTCTCTGGTTGTACACAAAGTAGAGTCACCACCGTTTGTGTAATCATACATGTACATAGGGTAATTATGTTTGTGTCATTCCATTTTCTTTCCTTCCCTTGCACCCTACCCACCTCTCATTTCCTTCTACACAATCCATCCTTCCTCCATTCTTCCTTTACCCCCCCCCCACTCAACCTCCCTGTTATGTATCATTATTCACTTATCAGAGAAAATATTTGGCCTTTGGTTTTTTGGGATTGGCTTATTTCACTTAGCCTGATCTTCTCCAGCTCCATCCATTTTCCTGCAAGTGCCATAATTTTACTCTTCTTTACGACTGAATAATATTCCATTGTCTATGTATACCACAGTTTCTTTATCCATTCATCTGTTGAAGGGCATCTAGGTTGGTTCTACAATCTATCTATTGTGAATAGCTATAAACATTGATGTGGCTGTGTCACTGTAGTGTGCTGATTTTAAGTCCTTTGGGTATAGGCCAAGGAGTGGGATAGCTGGGTCAAAATGGTGGTTCCATTCCAAGTTTTCTAAGGAATCTCCATACTGTTTTCCAGAGTGGCTGCACCAATTTGCAGCCCCACCAGCAATGTATGAGTGTACCTTTTCCCCCATATCCTTGCCAACACCTATTGTTGCTTGTATTCTTGATAAAGGCCATTCTGATTGGGGTGAAATGAAATCTTAGTTTTGATTTTCATTTCTCTAATTACTAGAGATGTTGAGCATTTTTCCATATATCTGTTGATTGCTTATAAACCTTCTGTGAAGTGCCTGCTCAGCTCCCTAGCCCATTTATTGATTGGGTTATTTGTATTCTTAATGTAAAGTTTTTTGAGTTCTTTATAAATTCTGGAGATTAGTGCTCTCTCTGAAGTGCATGTGGTAAAGATTTTCTCCCACTCTGTAGACTCTCTCTTCACATTGTTGATTGTTTCCTTTGTTGAGAAATAGCTTTTTAATTTGAATCTATTCCATTTATTGATTCCTGCTTTTATTTCTTGTGCTTTGGGAGTCTTGTTAAGGAAGCATGGACCTAACCCAACATGATGAAGATTTGGGCCTACGTTTTCTTCTATTTGGTGCAGGGTCTCTGGTGAACAGATGTAGATCATCTGCTATATAATAGAACTATGAGTGTTTTGCCTAAGATTATGTAGTAGATTAGTGGAACCAAAAGCCTCTTGCATCTGGATTAATGCTCTTTCCACAGGATCATGTAGCATTAGGTTGATCTGATAAAAGTTGTTTAGTGACTCTCTATGGCACACATCTTGTGTTCCTTTGCAAGGCAGGATTAGAAAGAAAGCATAGTTAAAATTCATGGTCAGAAAATCGGAGTACTTAGCTCACTACTTGTGACCTACTAAATATTAAGTGAAATCAGTCATATTTTTTAGAGACGAGTAGTACGTCTCTGATTCTGTATGACCCCAATTTCTCTTACACAATTCTTTCATTAGTAATGATTTTCACATTTATTCATGATGCTGGGAACTTTTCACTTGAACAGTTGATTAACTTGCATTTTCCCTCCAGTATCTTATTGCTTTATGAATTAATTGTCTTTGCAAATTAAATATGCCATACACTTCAGTCTTTTTTTGTGCTTGTTTTTGTTTTATTTTGTGGTGTTAGGGATTAAACTCAGGGCTTCTCAGTGGTAGGCAAGCATTCTGCTGGTGAGCTGCATTCCCCATCCCTTAACCTCATTTTTAACTTTCATCAAACCAGTTTTTGTTGTGCTTCTTTTAGGTAGTAGTAGTAACTGCATGTTGATCAGCTTTTCCATTGTCCCACCTACTATTTAATCAATTGCTACTACAATTTCTATCACTGCATTAGTATCATTTAAGGTATCTTGAAAGTGGTTGTATTTTAAAAACATTATATTTTCTGTAGATAGGCTTTTTCCCCAGCAGTTTTGAATGCTGTTGACTCAGCTTTGCTATTCCAAGTCAGTCAGTTATCAAACCAGCAGTTTTTCATGACCGGTAGTAATTAAAGATCACTAATAGCATCTTGCCATGTCATATTATACCAAAGACACTGCCTATAGATATAAACTTTTGTAATGTCAACAGATAAAATTTTTGGTGATTAAGTATGATCTTGGAATCATGTATTTTAATTAATTGTAAACTACTTAAAAATGAGGGGAGAAATTCATACAAATAATTTAAAAAAGGAAGGAAACAAATGATCTTAACTACATGTCATGCTTATGGCAAAACCACATAGAGAAACTTTTTTTTTTTTTTTTTCTTTCTCTTTTTTGGTACCATGGGTTGAGCCTAGGACCTGCTAAAGACTGAGCCACATCCCCAACCCTTTTATTTTTTATTTTGAGATAGGACCTCATTCAGTTCTGAGTCTGGGTTTGAACTTGGGATCCTCCTACCTCAGCTTCTCAAGTTCCTGGGATTACAGGCATGTACCACTATGCCTGACCAGAGAAACATTTTTAAATACACTTTTAAACTATATGAATTTGATTAATTATCTGTATTGATATATAGCCTAAGGACCAAAATAATTGTAAACAAATCTTCAAAACTGCTTGTAGCAATAATAAAATTGACAGTTATTATGAAACTATATACGTATATATATATATATAAACTATATGTTTATGTATAGTTTATATATAAATCAAAGAAATTAAGTAGATATGAATTGGTAATAACACTGGGAAGTCATATGTTTTCTTTAAAAGGAAACACCAACTCTGACCTGAAAAGGCTTACAAATAGTGAATTACATTATAGTTGAGTACTCCTGCCATCCTGAGATTGTTTGAAAGTTTTTTCCCAAAAGAACCAGACTCCTTAAAAAAAAAAATTTATTTCTAATAAAAAATAGGGAATATTCAATATTAACTAATATTTTTATATATATAACAAAGAAGTTATGTTATATAAAATATTACTGAAATTGTGTCAAAAAGAGTCAGGAGCTGCCAGGCGCAGTAGTTCATGCCTATAATCCCAGCAGCTTAGGAGACTGAGACAGGAGGATTGCAAGTTCAAAACCAGCCTCAGCAAAATCAAGGCACTAAGAAACTCAGTGAGACCCTGTGTTTAAATAAAATACAAAATAGGACTGCAAATGTGGCTCGGTGAAGTGCCCTTGAGTTCACCAGTACCTGCCACTGCCCCCCACCACCAAAAAAAAGAAAAAAAAAGAAAAAAAAGAGGAGCTAACTTGAATAGGCTCCTTAGGTGAAAAAATGGGTATTTTGAGTATCAGAAAGGATACTGTAAGGATTTTTGCTTCTGTCTAAAATGAATTAGCAGAGGTTCCATTTACCTTCCTACCTCAAATTACAGAGTCAACATTTAAAATACATGAAACAACAGTTGAAGACATTAGTCATCAGACAATGGACGTAATCTCTAGAAATGAAAAACAAATGAGGTGAACCTTGTGGTCTCTCAGCTTATCGCTGTGAGTTTCTAGGTTGTGACAAAGGAGCGCTAAGGCAGAACTCACAGCCTTTCTGTATTGAGACAGAGTTAAAAGTATGAGAAGACCAAGGCATGGGAGGGAGTGCCAGAGAAGAGAGACTTGTATATAGAGAGAAACTTGGAGATCTTCAAAGGGTTTCAGTAGAGTATACTGGTCAGCATATGTGATTGAGAAAACTACCCAAGGTTAGAGAAAATGGCATTGAAAAGAATTAGAGGGGATAGATTTATCAGAGAATGACGTTAAGATGGTTATCATAACTGTATTGTACATATTCAAAGAGTTAAGTTAGAGACAGGGCCTTGCACATGGTAGGCAGATTCTTTACCAATTTTAATATATTTTGAGGTAATGTTTGTATAAGGTTTATGGTAAGGGTTCACCTTCGCTCTTCCACACATGGTTGTTGAATTTTCCCAGCATCATTTGTTGAGGACCTTTAGCTAATCATCACTAATAATTTTTGCCTCCATTTTTCTGTTTTCTCATTTCTTCCTTGGAAAGATGGTGTTAGAGAAGACATTTCCCCTGTGGAGCTTATGAGTCTGAATTTTGCTAACAGTTTGCCATTCAAAATGTTCCTTGGCTTCCATATTTCATAAAAACTCATAGTTAAATATAAAGACTTGGTTGGATTCATGTTTGATTTTCTTACTAGACTTCATGGGCAACACTTCCTAGAGCATCACATTATAGGAGGATCATAAACATAAACTCTGTCTCTTTTTGTGCTGTTGATATTGTTGGCCTGATCTGTCTACTATAAATAGACCCTGTAAGCCTTTCACCTCAGATTGTAGTGACTTGACTTTTGATGATCACTGCTAAGATCTACTACTAGTTGCAGTGATAATTCCCTCTGCTTTTATTATCCTGTACTTTATTTAAAAATTTTTTTAGTTGTAGATGGACACAGTACCTTTATTTTATTTACTTATTTATATGTGGTACTGAGAATTGAACCCAGTGCCTCACATGTGCTATGCAAGAGTTCTACCACTGAGTTACAGCCGCAGCCCTAGCCTGTACTTCTATTACAGTTTTGTACGTTTTTTCTTGAAGACTTTCTTTTTTTGGATTGTTTTTAGTTTATCCCAGAAATGAACTGGAGATGGAGATTTCCCATATACAGCAATCCCCTTATTATTTGTGGAGAATATGTTCCAAGATCCCAAATGAATGTCTGAAACTGCAGATAGAACCTAACCCTATATATACTGGGTTTTATATATATATATATATATATATATATATATATATATATATATGTACCTATGATAGTTTAATTTACAATCTAAGGCACCATAAGAGATTAATAAGTAATAATAGTACAGTCACAACAGTTTACTTTAATAAAATTGCCAGCATAATTACTATTGTGCTTTGGGGTGATCATGAGTAAAGAAGAATTGCTTGAACATAAGCACTGTTGTGATATTATGGTATTCATTCTGAAAACCTAGATGATTACTCAGTGACTAGCAGTAGGTGTAGAGGATGGATATGCTGGGTGAAGAAATGATTCATGTTCAAGACAGGATAAAACAGGACAGCAAGAGATTTCTTCCTTGAAATCTGCTGCTTAGAATGACACCTGATTTAAAACTTAGGAATTGTTTACTTCTGGGATTTTCCTTTTAATATTTTGGGCTATGGTTGACTATGGGTAACCACAAAAAACAAAATTGTAGACAAGTGAGGAATAATGTACCCTCTGTTTCCACACCATGTATAGCTTCCCCCATTAGCAACATTACCTATGAAGTGTTTTATATTTTGTTAAATTTATAACTAAATATTTCATTTTGGGGGTTGCTGGTATAAATGGGATTATTTAAATTTCAAATTCCACTTGTTCATTGCTAATACATAGGAGTGTGATTGAATTTTGTATGTTAACCTTGTATTATACAGCCTTGCCATCATTGCTTTTTAGTTCCAGGAGTTTTTTTTTTGTTGATTTTGCTGAATTTATACATGCCTAAACTAAAAGGCATGTGCCTGTAATCCCAGCTGCTTGGGAGGCTGAGGCAGGAGGATTGTGAGTTCAAAGCCAGCCTCAGCCAAAGCGAGGTGCCAAACAACAAAATGAGACCCTGTCTAAATAAAATACAAAACAGCTGGGGATGTGGCTCAGTGGACGAGTGCCTGAGTTCAATCCCCAGTATACCTTTCCCCTAAAAATGGCAAATTTATTTCTGTCTTCCCAATCAGTATGCCTTTTATTTCCCTTTATTGTCTTCCTGCATTAATTAGGATTTGTATCTCAGTGTTGAAAAGGGATATTAGAATAATGCTGGCCTTTATAGAATGAGTTTAATGTTTGGTAGAGCCAGACATAGTGGCACATGCTTATAATTTCAGCTACTCTTCTGTTATGTCCTTGTTGATTTTTTTTGTCTTCTGGATCTGTCATTTCTGATAGAGGGATGTTGGGATTTCCAACTGTAATAGTGAATTATTCTCCTTGTGATTCTATCAAAATTTCCTTACATATTTTGGCACTTGATGATCAGGCTTATACACATGCAGAACTGTTGTGTATTCTTGAAGAATTGACCACTTTATCACTATGTAATGCTCCTCTTTATCCCTAATAAATTTCATTTCTTTGGTTTGTTCTATCTGAAATTATTACATCTGTTCCCATTTTCTTTTGTTTAGTGTTAATATTGTATGTCTTTCTCTATTTACTTGCAGATTATGTCTCTTTATGGTTTTTTTGAATAGACAACATATGCTTGGGTCTTTCTTTTTATGCTTTCTTACAGTCTCTTTCTTTAAATTGGTTATTTTAGATCACTGACAAAGTTAATATATAGATACAGTTGGATTAATATTTAACATATACTTTACTGAATTGTTTATTGCCCTTGTTCTTTGTTCTTAGTTTTGTCTTACCATTATCTTGCCCTTTATGGTTTTAATTGAGCATTTTTTTGTGATTTCCATTTTCTCTCCATTCTTATCATATTGGTTTTACCTTTTTTGTACTCTTTTTTGGTGGTTGTCCTAGGGCTTGCAATGTACTTTTACAACTAATCCAAGTCTGCTTTGAATAACATATTACTGCTTAATGAGTAATGCTAATACTTTGTAACAGCAAAATAATCCTAACTCTTCCCTCCCATCCCTTGTGTCATTGCTTTCATTCATTGTACTTATACAGAAACATACATGATAATGTACATGTACATAAATAAAAGTTTGATTTTACCTTCACGTATTTGCTTTCTGATGCTTTTCCTTTCTTTACATACATCCATGTTTTTGACCTGTATTACTTATCTTCTCACTGAAGAACTTTCAACATTTCTTTCAAAGGAGTTCTGGTGCCAGATGTGGTGCACATCTGTAAACCAGCAACCCGGGAGTCTGAGGCAGGAGGCTCCCAAGTTTAAGGCCAGCCTCAGCAACTTAGGCCCTAAGCAATGTAGCGAGACTGTCTCAAAATAAATAAAAGGGCTAGGGATAGCTCAGTGGTAAAGCCCTACTGTGTTCATTCCCCTATGCCCCCATCTGTAACCCCCCTCAACAAAAGAAACATAACACCAAAACCAAAAAGCCCTGTTCAGCTGGCAATAAATTCCTTTAATATTTCACTCCACTCTTTTCTGGCTTGCACGATTTCTGAGGAGAAGTTGGATGTGGTTCTTACCTTTGTTACGTATATATACTATGATTTTTTTCCTCTGATTTCCTTTAGGAATTGGTTATTTAGTTGTTTGAAATAATGTAGGATTTTTAAAAATTTTTTTTATTTTTTATCCTGTCTGATATTCTCTGGGCTTCCTAGATCTGCAGTTTGGTGTCTGACATTAATTTGGGGAAATTCATTACTTTTTCCCCAGTTCTTGGATATATTCTGGGGGTTTTGGTATTGTTTTGTTTGCTTTTCAGTTTTAGAAGTTGGTACTGTGGTATCCTCAAGCTCAGAGATTATTTCTTCAGCCATGTAGGCTGACTAATAAATCAACTGAAGACGTTCTTCAGTTCTGTTTTGGTATTTTTGGTTGCTTGTATTTCTTCTTGTTTCTTAGAATTTCCATTTCTCTCCCTAACATTGCCTCTCTGTTCTTGCATGCTGTCTTTTTTTGTTGGGGGAGAGACGTTACCAGGGCTTGATCTCAGGGCACTCAGCCACTGAGCCGCATCCCGGGCCCTATTTTGTATTTTATTTAGAGGCAGGGTCTCACTGAGCTGCTTAGAGCCTCATTATTGCTGAGGCTGACTTTGAACTCAAGATGCTTTTGTCTTAGCTTCCTGAGAGACTGGGATTACAGGTGTGTGCCACCATGCCTGGCTTGCATGCTGTCTTCATCCATTAGCACCCTTAGCATCTTAATCGTAGTTTTAAATGTTCATCTGAAAATTTCAACATATCCCTGCTATATCCAAGTCTGGTTCTCATACTTTCTTTACCTCCTTTTCAAACTTTTTTTTTTTTTTTTTTTTTTTTTTTTGGTAGTTGTAGGTGGACAAAATTCCTTTATTTCATTTGTTTGTTTTTAGGTAGTGCTAAGGATCGAACACAGTGCCTCCACATGGTAGCTAGGCAGACGCTCTGTCACTGAGCTACGGCCCCAGCCGTCAAACTGTATTTTTAAAAATCTTTTAGTATGCCTTATAGTTGATAAATTGGGCAAATATACTGGGTAAAAGAAACTGTCATTCATAGACTTTTGTAAAGACAATTTTGATGATGACCCTATTGAATGAGATAGGAAGATTCTCTGTGCTTCCGTCTTCTGAAAAATGACAATCATACACTGAGCAGTACTAAGTTGAGACTCAAAGGAAACCTTCTGTAGATCTTCGGAATTCTCTCTGTTACTCTCTCCTCTTTCATCCTTTGCCTTATGATTTCTCCTTAGTTCTAAACTCCATTTGCTCAATTCAGGGAGCCTTGTAACTGTTTGGGTTTTTATCCTCCCTGCATTGCAGCCTGGAAAACTGGAGGCAGTAATCTGAAGTAATCATGGAGCTGATCCTGATTTTCTTTTCTGAGAAATTGCAGTCCTATACTGCCTTTTGTGCAGTGACTAAAACATGTATTTTTGTCTGCTGTTTAGTTGTTTAGGATGAGAGGATAGGTGGTTATTACTCCCTCTAAAAATGGCTTGATGAATAAGTGTGTTACCCAGGATTCTTAAAGATATAATGAAAAGGATTTTGTGGGACCGACTTTGGAGAAAATTTTTCTTTGCCTATGAAAATTAATTGATTTTTTTTTTCTTTTTTTCTTTTTTTTTTTTTTTTGTATCAGGGATTGAATCCAGGGACACTTAACCACTGAGCCACATCCCCAGCCCTTTTGGTATATTATTTGGACAGGATCTCATGAGTTGCTCAGGGCCTCGTTAAGTTGCTGAGGCTGGCTTTGAACTCCAGATCCTTCTGCTTCAAGGATCAAGCCGCTGGGATTACAGATGTGCACCATTGCACCCTACTTGATTCTTTTAAAATATGGTTCTAGTACTCTCGTCACTGATTATTGGAGAGCTTGAAAGGTTCGAAACCTCAGTCTGCTATCCTTGAGAGTTAAAATGGAAGTATTAAGTCATTCTTACCTTATTTATATCTTCATTTTCCCAGATGTATTATTAAAAGACTATCCTGTTGCTTACTTTATGAGGGAAATGGCCAAATTTGCTCCATGTCCTTTTTCTCCCTCCCCCCCATGTCATGTATTGTCAGGCCTCTTGTAGTTATGTTTTGTATCATCAAGTATTGGTTATGCATAATGTGATAGTTAATTGTATTAGATTATAAGACTGGGGGAAAATACAATTGTTCCTCATCAATTAAGGGTGAAGGTAGCACAAACTTCAAAATTTTTAAAATGACTCTCAAAGAGTTCCATTGCCTTTTAAATGAAGTGCCTGGTATTTGGATGTTGAAGTACCTTGTGTTAGAATTACACTAGTAATAATCTTATTTTTCCAGTTATTCAAGCGAAGAAATGTTGCTACAGCAGAAGAAGAAACAGAAGAAGAAGTTATGTCAGATGGTGGCTTTCATGAGGCCCAGATTAATAACATGGAGATGGCACCTGTAAGTAAAATAATAATAATTCTTTAAGTGTTTTTGTGATAAAGATAATGAAATATCTCGGTCTTGCTGTCTCTTTTTGTACTGGGGATTGAACCCAGGATCTCATGCATGCCAGGCATGCAATGTACCACTGAGCTCTATTCCCAGCCCTTCTATCTCTTTTTGAGTTGAATAAAAAGATTAGGTTAGATAGCTACAGAAAGATCATAGCATTTCATTTTTAAAAATAAACTGCATATTTGATCTTCATGGTTTATTAAATGTTTATTGTATTTTGGACAATGTACAATTAAATTAAGGTAGGAAGATTAATTCAGCTATAAACTTAAAAGAATATAGGTGCCAAAACATCCCATTGTACTACATAAAATTATACAATTATTTTGTGTCAATTTAAAAAATAAAATAAAAATTAATTTTATGAAATAAAGTTGTTCCTCCTTAGAAACATTATTATAAAATAAAATTATTCCTTAAAAGTTGCAATTATAAAATTGACATGTAAGATGACTTTAAAATTGATTCCGTTAGAACTATTATAACATTCTGTTGCAAACCATTTTGTAACATTTTTTAGTTTATATAAAGATATAAAAACTGCTTTTTTATATGAATAAGACTTGTCTTGATATCCTGTGTGTTGTAATTATGTAATTTTTAATAGATCATCTCTGTATAGTTTTTTTTTAAAGAAAAATATTTTCTATTTCATTTACCCAATATTTTTCCCTAGTGACAGTCGCCATTATTCAGTTCTTTCTGTTCTTTTTTAAAAACATTTATTTTATTTTATTTATTTTACTTTGTTTCATTTACTTATATGTGGTGATGAGAATCTAACCCAGTGCCTCACACATACTAGGCAAGCGTTCTATCACTGAACCAAACCACAGTCCCAGCCCCTTTCTGTTCTTTTTCTGAGGTTTTGTATGTGAAGGAAAATAAACACCCCCCATCCCTTTTTTTTCTTGTGCAAATAAATTGTAGCTTATTATGTTCACTATTGTATAATTTTCATAGATTTTCAGTTTTTATGATCCAGTTTTCTTAGGAGTTGAAGGGAGTGTGATTCCCTTTGGAGACCCAGGCACTGTAACTAATGCTGTCATCATTTTTGTGGTAGATTCTTTTAGGGTCTTCACAGAGTTTTTCCAATTTAAAAACAATGATTATTAAATGAATATATTGTTGTAGACTGTATCAGTCAGGGTTCTTCAGAGAAAATCAGCGAGAGAGAAAAGTTTTATTTAAAGGAAGTGACTCACTTGATTGGGAGCTGGCAAGTTTGAAATCTGTAGGGCAAGAAATTAAGGAAAGAGTGATGTTGCCAGTCCAAAGGCTCGATTCCTTTTTTGGGAAACTCCTTTTGCTCTTAAGGCATCAACTGAGTGCATAAAGCTAATCCACATTATGGGGAGCAATCAGTTTAACTCAAGTGTAGTGATTTAATGTTGACCACATCTAAAAATAACGTCACCCTAACACCTGCACAGGTGTTTGACCAAATAATTGGTACCATAGCTTGAAGTTGACAAATAAAATTAATTATCATAGTCTATTCCTTGTTAATTCGATATCTGTATGTATCTTCCTGGTACCATATTGTGTCTCAAAGGCAACAACAAATTTGTGTCTCCACCTAAGATGATAAAATTCTATTACATGTAGCTGAAAATATACCAACCCTTTCCCCAAAAGAGGATACAAAATCCTTGGGTAATAATGTTCACTCCTCTTCTTGGTATCCTGATACCATGATATAAAATCTATATGGCTTATAAAAGGACGAGAGAGAAGAAAAAGGTAAGTTGCCTACTATATATACATGTTTGAGTGTTTAGACAGATATACATGTATATCTGTATGTGTGTGTGTGTTTGTGTGTCTAGGCACATGTATAAAGACATGATCATACCAGTCATTTAGGTGTCTTGATTTATTCAGGAATTGGTATTGCTACTTTGAAAATAGTTGCTTTTTTGACTCCCCAGCAGAATGCTTCTTACATTCCCTGATGGGAGTTCTTCATGTTAACATATTATTACCTACCACCCAACATTTACAGCTCAGTGCATCTTGCTTCACAATTCATCTTGTTGCTTTCTTAACATAAGAATTTTGTTTCATTGTGACAAATGATTTTGAGAAGAAAGTTAACTGCTCATACTGGGCATGGGTTATAACAGGAAATGGAAAAACAATAAGGCAAGAAAATAATGGGAAACCAAAAAATTATCATAAAGCAAGAAGTAGTTTAAAGTTTTAATGAAGAAGCAAGAAAATAGAATTTTAAATAAGTTTAAAAGTCAGCTGTTGAATTTGGCAGTGGCTTGATTCCATGGTCTATTTCTTTAGTATTTGTTAAGCATCTCCTGTGTGTTGGCCAGTAGTGATAAGAATGGTAAGATGGGACAGAGTCCTGATTTAAACGTTACACAGCATATACATGTAGTAAAACATTACATGGTACCCATTGATATGTACAATTTTTATGTTTCTATATGTCAGTTAAAAATAAATCAGTTATAAAACTGATGGGTATCTGATATGTATCAGTTAACCCCCCCCCCCAAAAAAAAAGTGTGCGTGTGGGGAAATCTTTGACTTTCAAGGAGATTGTAATAAACTAGGTAACCCAGACATTAACAAGTATCAGGAAAAATATCCGGTAGTGATAAGAGTTGGGCATGGAATTAAAGTAAGTGAAGTGACAGAGCAGCCGCTCCAGGTTTAGAGGTCTTGAAAACCTGTCCTTTAGAACTTATCCTTTTAATTGTGGTAATAGAAAACAACCAGTCATGTAATGAGCAAGGAGACAAATATTTTTGCTTTACTACTTACTATTGTGAGCTTTTTAATCATAGATTAAGACTTTGACTTCATTGCATTCCTAATCATCTTTTATATTTTTGCATGTAAAGATTTTTCTACATTTATGTAACTTCTTGAGAAATGTGACAAATAGGTAACTTGGCCCAAATTTATATTATCTTTATTGTCCTCTGAATTAAGATAACTTTTTATTGAATTTGATTTTCGTTTGTGATCACAGGGTGGTGTTATTACTTCTGACATGATCGAAATGATATTTTCCAATAGCCCAGAGCAACAGCTTTCAGCAACGCAGAAGTTCAGAAAACTGCTTTCAAAAGGTGAGCTTTGCATATATTGAGTCATCTTTTTATAAAATAGTCCCATAATTTATTTTCACATCACAGATGATTTGTTTTAGAGTGTGTTTTATCAATACAAAATAGAGACACACAAGGGCATATATAATTGTGAGCAGTGCCTTTTCATTTCCTTATTTATGACATCTTACGAAGACCAGAAGGCACTTTTGAACTATCTTATGAAAGACCTCATAGTTAATAGTAATCAACATCTTATTTTAATTAAAATTAAAAACTCCACTTTGTTTATAGAAAACCTTAAATAACATTACTTGAAGAAGTAATACATGTTGATTTTATTGTTAACAGTTTAACCAGTGTACCCCTAAAAGTATGGGTTTATAGGTGTGTCGGGTTTCTACTCTTGTGGTATAATTAATGTAGAATAGAATATCATACTTGTAATACTGGGCAAGTAAAAATAACAAAGTGTTGATGGCAAATACTTTAATGGTTGTTTAGAATCATTATTTAGAATCATTAGTGGTTTTTTTTTTTTTTTTTTTTTTTTTTTTGGCGGTATTGGGGATTGAACTCAGGGCCTTGTGCTTGCAAGGCAAGCACTCTACCAGCTGAGCTATCTCCCCAGCCCTCATTAGTGGTTTTAAAATAATAACATCCCTTGAGATTAACTGGAATAAAAACCTAGCATCATAATGTCTTTTGCCTGACAACTTGCTAAATATTTGAAGGGGAAGTATACCTTCCCACCTCTCTAAGAATGTGGTTGTCTATTTTCAGCAAGCTGAGCTTAATGGTTTTCTCACATAATATAACCTTTTTAAGGCCTTTTACCATTCTTCTATTTTCCTGCATGATTTCTAGTTTGCTAACATCACTCTTAAATGATAACTAGAATACAGTTCTCCAGATGTGTTCTTATTACTGTGGGATGTGGCAAGAGATTACCCTCCTTGTAAAACTGTCCATTCCAGGAATTAATCCAAGTTAACATTAGTTTTTTGGGAGTCATGGCTTAGTCATTGGATTTTCAGCAAGCTAAATTCCTTGACACTTTCCTTCATTTACTGTAGTTAATTTGTGGGAGATTAGATTATACAGACTTTTAAAAATTTAGTTGCTAAGCCAAATGCTGTGACACATGCTTGTAGTTTCTTATTCTTGGGGAGACTGAGGCAGGAGGATCACTTATGCCTAGGAGCTTACTGCTAATCTGGGCAACTTAGAACCTGTCTCAAAAAAATAAACAGAAAAATCAGTTGCTGAATTTTGCTTTATTCCTGTTGTTTTATTGCCAATTTTGATGTATTCTTTTTGCATGTTACTTCTGTAATTCAGCATATTATAACTAGTATGTTGTTACTACCACACTAGTTACTACTATTTATTAGAGTGGTTGATTAAAATGTTGAACCAGGTTTATCATTAGAACCACCTCCTCCCCAAATCGACATTGTACCTTTAGTCACTTGAGAGCCTCTTGCCTTAGCCTCCTGATTATAGGCATGGATTATAGGCATCTGCTACCACTCTCAGCACAGTAGTCACCTCTTTTAATAAGGACATTGACTTTGCTAAGATTCTCTAAATAGTATTGTGATCTGCATTTTTTAGGCATTACCACATGCGTTTTGTCAAAAACTCAAATCTCTTCCTGAAATTACTGATCTGATTTGTCTGACTTATCTACTTAATCAATAAGATTTTGAATGACTCCCTTTATAAGATACTGTATTGTGAGAAATGAAAATGAGATTAATTTGGTAAGTCATTTGCAGTGAATTTTTGCTGGCATCTATCACTGCAGTTGTTAAATTCTTTAAGCACAGAATCCTGTAATTTAGCTTCTTAAGCTATTATTTAATAAACAATAACAGACTGAAAGCTCATGTACAGAAAAAGGGCTAGAAGACAGTATACTAAAACACTAACAGTAGTTCTCTTTTGATATTTTTTACTTCCTATGTTCAAAGTTTCCTAAAATAGTTGAGGCAGTAATTTTGAGTTTTTGCAAATTCCTAGGGGTTAGGGGTGAAGTTTACCCAGCATGACAAAAAGCAAAACAAAGAATTCTGTTCATTCTTTTATTTCCATATTGTGGAAATAAAACTACCCTAGTCCCAAAGTGACCAAACTCAGTGTCACTTTTTTGGTTTTGGTGGTTTTCCAATATGAAAAAGCTGGTAATGAAGGGAGGAGTGTTACAAAGTAATGTTATGCTGAAAAGTTTTTGCATTGTAGTCAAAGGATTGTTTTTCTTCTTTCCTTTTATTTTATGGGGAAACAGAACCTAATCCTCCTATTGATGAAGTTATCAGCACTCCAGGAGTAGTGGCCAGGTTTGTGGAATTCCTCAAACGAAAAGAGAATTGTACACTGCAGGTGCGGACCATTTTCATTTCTTGACTCATAACTTGGTTCTCTTTGAACTTTTATCATGTAAATGATTTTTTACGTACTTAACCTATATGAAGGGATTAAGTTTGTTTATCATCATATTTATGACAACTACATTGCAAGCTGCTTTTTATAACTTTTTTAACATGTAGGCCCTTGTTATACTTTCTCAAATTTATATCTTTAATCTCTTATAATGTTTTATGATGATTGTAGATAATACTTGTAGATAATCTAATACTTGTAGATTGTAGACAATATAGTAGGGAAATTGTTATTGTAGAGAAACCATTATAAATAGGAATCCATGTGCGAGCAACCTAAAATTTGGTCTTGAGGGATTTGTAGATTATTATCCTTTATCAAAATGGTATAACATGGACTGATCATAAGCTCAGTAATCCTGATGGTTCTCCTTTTACCCCAAAACTGCTGACAAGAAGAGAGAGTTTTTTTCAGGAATTGTGCTTTCTTCTATGTCAGTTTAATCTTTCAGTATTATACTTTATAGAATTTCCAAGAGGGAATTCTCCAGTCTCTGAATTGGATAATTTTCACAGTAAAAGAAACCACTGTCAATGGACTTGTCCTTGGAATTATCTTAAAATTTTTAAATAGTTTTTTTTTCCCCCCTCAATAAAGTTGGATTTTTAGTAAACTAGTGATTGGTCATAGCTAGATTTTCTTGAAGTAGTCAGCTGAATTATTATTTGTATCTTTAACTATACTTGTGTTTTCTAAATATGCACTGAAGTATCTAATCTGAAAGACCCAGACCCTTTAGAGAGATTCTGTAACCATAAAATTTGTTAGGTACCAAGTAGATCACAAATTAGGATTATTTTTCCAAGTAAATCTTTGCCAGTAACAAGTTAATCATAAAGATGCCCCATCCCCCTACCCCCAGTAGGCTTTTTGCCTTCTCTGTGGCTGGTGCCATGTAGGGACTGGGACCTTTTTATAAATGATAACTTTACTCTTTCCCCGGGCTCCTTATTGGCCAGACCATTGCAGGCTATTTGTAAGTCTTAATGCTTTGTTGATATTTTCTCTCCTTTCGTCCTACCCCATCTTCCTCTTTCTTTTTACATCTTTATTGCGGTGATGAGTTTCTTCTAGAGGAAAAACAAGAAATCCAGAAAAGGTAGAGTACTTTGATGTCCCATCAGTTTTTCTTCTCCAGTTTGACATTTATCAAACCCTGTGTTTATTTGAATTAAGATTCTGTTTTGCTAGCTGCCTCCTGGATTGTCATTCTGGTCCCCATCTAAGGCCAGAATCACCAGACATCTGAAATATCATGTTCACCCTGAAAGCAAGGGAAGAGAGAGACTTTTCTCAGAAAAAAGGAAATCCAGACAACCAACACTGCAGAGAACAGAGCCTGAGCCCCTAAGCAAGCTGCCAAGCAAACCAGAGGGACCAAATGAGGAGCCTTACTGCAGTTTATCATTTGAAATTCTTTGTAGGAAGAGGGAGGTAGGGAAAATTATCATTTTGTTCATGTTGAAAAAAATGTTTCTGTCCTCTCTGGGAATGAGAGTAGCTGAGAGATACTGGTTTTACTCCTGGATCTAGCAGTTTTTAGTAGGTGTTTGCACAGGTTCAATTCTTCGTGCATAAAGAAAGAAGGTATAACCTAAAATGAAAAAAGAGATGAATCTTTCTTTACCTCTACATTGTCCTGTACTCAGTGAGTACAGTATGTTCTCAGACAGTGCCCTCTCCTGGCTAACTACATGTGAAGTCTACATCATTTTTTTCATTTAATACTTTAATCCTAGAACACATCTGAAGATTAAATACTTAGAAAGATCTAATTTGCTTTTATCTAAATTTCTAGATTCCACCCTCTGCTACGTAATTAATTAGGCTGAAATACTGAAAAATTATTCCTCTGGAAGTGACCACCTGATGATTTTTCACCTGAGCTATTCTAAAACTGTTTATTATCTAAGGGTTGTCATCTCCAGGTGTCCTTCTGCACATATTTAAGCACAGGAAGGTATTCTTTCTCCGGTGTAAGTAATAGGTAACCTCGACTTCTCTGAATCAAGAGAAGCAAGTTTATTTAGGGAGACATTAGAGTCAGGAAACTTTATGGTCTGCCCTGTCTTCAAATAATTAGATGTGCTCTGGAAACCTCTGTCTTCTTGGAGAGAACTAGGATGTATGCTATCCTTGATACTACTGCCTGCTTACTAGAGAGATGAACAGTATATCTTTGGAATAGGACTTTTGCCATTTCTCTTCCAGAAAGAGTGAATACTATATGGTTCCAATAGGAAATTTGATGGCTCAGTCCACTGATAAGTCCTGTCAAGAAACTTAATTTCTTCATTCTGTAGCTAAGGAACTGTAAATCTAGTGAGGGTGTCTTCATTCCCATTCTATTTTCCCAAATCAGTGAAACATCTCAAACAAGGGAGCTGAAAATGCCTGTTTTGGGCGTGGCTACTCTGGTTCTGACCTGCCCTCAAACTGGAGGTGAGCATGGGTGGAATCTAGGATTTTGGAAGAAAGCAATACGTTTAGCTAAGAGCATTTCTCAAGCTTGGTGACATCTGAGTCTTAGGCATACTTGAGGCTTTGGCATGAGACCAGTCTGCTTTGTGGTATGTTCTGTGGGCCCACTTTGTTTCTTTGAATCTAGGCCCAGTGTCTTTGTACTGTCCTTTGCAGTGCTAAGATGTTCATTCCCAAACCTTATAGAAAATTTACTTTAAAAGTCTAGAAGTAATTAAATTGCCTCTTGCTTAAAAACACCAGACAGATACTCGTCTAAAAGTTGTAAATTTGAATTAGGTTGGCTTAGTTTTCCCCTTTCTGCCTTTCTGTCCCCTTTAAAAGCTTAATGTGAGAAACTGCAGTAAGCCTTCATCCTCCTGTGCCTTTTCCCATCTTCATTGATCTCTCTACCTTTCCTGGAAGGTTGCTCAGATGACTCAGGCACTGTTCTCTGCAGAGTTTGATATCTGGGTTTATTTTTCTGATGTGAGCCTTTCTTTTCACTTGCTCTCCAGGTGAGCCTGGCATTTGCTAGGAACCAGAGTGGAACCGGCAAAGTGGCCAGCAACAGAGTCCTGATCCAAATGGAGAAAGGGAACCAGGCGTACCTCAACCTGGAGTGGGAAACTTGATAGGAGGTCAGAAGTACTTCAGCTTTGGATTCTCATTTTCCTTTTTTAAGGAACTGAGCGCCAGAAGGTAGAGACTTAAGAAAGGGGAGAGAGGAAGCATCAAATCTTCAGGGTGCAGCTTTCAGTTGTAGCCTTATTTAGCAAGTTCTGAATAGTGAAAAATAAGCAATTGTAACTGTATGATAGGTGTTTCCTTGTATGGTACTATTCTTGGAGTATTAAGAGGAAGTGAAAGTTGTAGTTATTTTGGTTACCTTTTGTTACTTCAGGTGATATCATTTATTAGATTTCTTTCCCTCTTTTTTTCAGGTTACTGACTTTTTTTCTTGAGTTGTATAATTAAACTTAGTTTTTGTCTATTTTTATCCTAACTATATATTTGTGTTTACCGTCAATTCTGGGTTTTACCATTTCATAACTTTCAGGTTATATTCTAATCTAGCACCCAAAGCTAAAACATTAAAAAAAAAAAACTACAAATCTCACTAAAATATAGCTGAAATTACAGACTGTGATGAAAGGGAAGTTATATAGTTCAAAGTACATCCAGTTTTTAAAGAATGTTCTTACATGTTAAATATATTTGATACTTGCTTTTTCCAACAGTAACAGGGTCTTATATTTAGGAATTCTGAGAGTGAGAGAGAGAGACAGAAAGACATGGTTATAAAAAATTCTACACATGCAGCTTGAGAGTTTTTAGAAGATATAAACACCAATGTAATTGGCACCCTTTGTGTGTGTTTTTTATGCCTTATTAATGCATGAATATGGTTATGTCTTCACTTGTCTTCTAGTTATAGTTATTCATTTGCTTCTGTCTCTGGTAACAACAAAACTGCTTTTTGATTTCTGTTCTTGAATCTTCTTTGCATTCAGAGGTTAGATCATCATTATGCCTTTCTTAGTAATAAACAACTCTTGACACTGTTTTGCTAAGATGTACTGGTTTCTAATTTTTATCATTCATGTTCAGACTGTTTTCCACTTATTTTTCATTTCCCTAATCACCATCCCTCTATTTAGTTTCGTTTCTCCTTTTTATTCACTTGAGTAGCTTCTGGAATTCCTTCTCATTTCCTCTGAGAACTTTGGAGCTATATTCAGATAGCAGTTTGTACTCAGACAAACTTAGAATTATTTAATATTTTAAGTAGCTTTTTACACTGACAGCTTCAGTATAATCTTTATTTACCCAGGTTGTTAGTATTTCTTTTGCATCAAAATCTTACTGCTATCCTTTTTCTCTTCTATATGTAAACAATTCTTATTCTTTCCAGATTGCTTTTCCTTAGACTCCTTTTCTTTTGACTTGATCTTTGCAGTATCTGATGATTATTACTGAACTTTGAGCCTGCCTGTGGTAGGACAGTCTACTTTTATGCTTATATGTCTCTGATTTAGCTAATTAATTTTTCTAGTAAGCAAAACAAACTACATTTTAGGCAGCTTTTTTTTTTTTTTTTTTTTTTTTTTTTTTAACCATAAATAATCTGGTATACCTCCATTTGAAATTTCTTGCCCTGGATACCAAAACTAAAAGCAGTTGAAATATTGCTATGCCATTGTTACAGGTATGTTTCAGAGAGGGAGTGCAGCATACTAGATGAGGAGACAGTAATCTAGTCCTTTTCTGACTGGCTGTATATATTACTCAAATCATTAGTCACTAGTTGGAACTTTTTCTGATATTTCTTCATTCATAACTAGCAAAACCAGACATCTTAACTTCTTGGGCTGTTGTGAGGATCACCTCAGAGTATGTGAATTATTCTTTGAAAAACATAAAGTGCTGTACAAATGTAAAGTTTAATTCAGACAGATTAAAAAGGGTTTGAGCATTGCTTTCATTAGTAATTTAACTATAGAAATGAATGTGTGAAGAGGTTGCCCCCAACCCCCATATTCAGGGTTTTATCTGTGTCTCTTAAACTTTGGTTATAAGAAAACATTTTCAGATATAGTTTATGTTGAGGAAATTAGTGTCTAGGTTGACCATCAAGCTGTTTTATCACACCTGCGTTTGTCACTTTTATAGGTTTCTTTGAACATCCCCTTCTTTAATTGCCTCTATGAATTTGCTGTCATTCATGCAGCTTTGGACTGTACTATACCCTCATATCCTGTCTTCCTCTACCCCCAGTGATTGATTAGTTTTCCCTATGACAGTCGTTTCTTAATTGATCCAAAAGCTTAGAAAAAAATCAAATGTACATTTTTTTTTCAAATGTACATTTTTGGTGATGTTATTGATCTCTTATTCAAAGGCCATACTACTGAATTATTTTCCTGTATGTATACTTTATTAAAGGATAAATAGAAGATAAAATGAGGGAAGGAATCAACCTAAACTTTAATTAAAAATTCTTATTTAAGTGGAAATGTAAACCTTCACTTTTGGACTTATCAATATTAAACCAAAGAATCAAGTTCCTATTAGAAATACGTAGAATTTGTAATATGCTGTATTTTTTGTTGGCCATAATTTTCTTCATATCTTCTGTTTGCCATTGCTATAATACTAGATCACCTTTTACTCAGTTTACCTTTTTTTCTTTCCCTATTAAGAATGTTCTTTTAAGGGGCTGGGGAGATAGCTCAGTTGGTAGAGTGCTTGCCTTGCAAATACAAGGCCCTGGGTTCAATCACCAGCACTGCAAAAAAAAAAAAAAAAAAAAAGAATGTTCTTTTAAAAAACTCTTTTATCTCTGTACCTTGTTTTGGAGTCTTCTCATTTATTGAAAGCTCTTATGCTTGGGAATCATTAATTTTATGTCTGTTAACTCCTTTTGACCTACTTAACATTTAAAATATCTTTTACCTTTTTTTTTTAATTGTGACTGTATTTTATACTAACATCTATTCCCATTTCACTTTGCCTATCTTATACAGATTTTTTTATTGGATTACATACATAGTAAAAGGCCTAAAGGAACATAGGGCTTTCTGGTTAAAGTTTTTCTTATCCTTATTTCCCAGTCATCTAGGCCCCTCCATTGTAGGCATTAAGGAGGTAATTTGTACAATAAGTATATTAATTCATATATTTCTTTTTAACCATTTTAGGTAATACAATATACCATAATAATGTACACCTAATGCCATAGCAATGTATGCTGTTTGGCATTTCATTGTTGTTGTTTTTATTTAAATCCTGGAAGATCATTCTGCATCAACATATGAGAAAAACTCTCATTTTTGTAGTCTCATATTAACTCTGTACCTTGATCTGAAATTTTAAGACACCTTGAATATTCTTCTAGACTGAGGAATTTTTTCTAGTCATTCCTTTGAAATTAAAATGGAATTCAACTCATTAGTGATATGTGAATAATGATCTCAGATTCTTTTCTTCGCGTACAGAAAACTTTATTGTTATAAGTAAAAAAAAAGTTTTAAAATTCTAATAAGATAATGAAAATTATTTTTATTTTTATCTTAATAGTTTGAATCAGCTTGGGTACTGACAAATATTGCTTCAGGAAATTCTCTTCAGACCCGGATTGTGATTCAGGCAGGAGCAGTTCCCATCTTCATAGAGTTGCTCAGCTCAGAGTTTGAAGATGTCCAAGAACAGGTAAAAAAATACAACAAAAAGGAAAGCATATGAAAGAATAAATTTTTCCTGTCTGCCATTTTCTTGACTTCAGTTTGACTTCTTGGCCAGGATAATTACAGGGAGTGTTCTAGAAATCCAAGCTTTACCAAAATAGAAAATTATTTAGTTACTGTAGGTACAATTTCTTCTAGACACATAAAACTTTCCCCCTTTTCAACCCTGACATTCTTTAAGCCCTATATATATACCTTTTTAGACCATGTAAGCAGTTACTGATATAAGACCTTTTCCTTGTAGGAATTGTTGTGTTAGTATCAGAGTAAGTGTCTTTGCCACTTATGTGAAGTAAAAGACATATAAGACATGTTGTTTTACTACTATCAACCTTATCAAATTTGTAAAGATACATCACTATTAAATGATTTTCTTTTATAGTTTTATTGAGGTATAAATTGTCATGTAATAAACTATATATTTAAAGTATACAGTATGATAACCACAAAACCATCATTGTATTTAAAATAAGTATATTCAGCTGGGTGGGGGCACACATCTGTAATCCCTTTCACTCAGGAGGCTAAGGCAGGAGGAGTGCAAGTTTGAGGCCAACCTCAGCAGTTTAGCAAGGTCCTAAGCATCTTGGTGAGACCCGTCTCAAAATAAAAAAGATTGGGGATATAACTTAGTGGTAAAGCACCCTGGGTTCAATCCACGGGGGTAAAAATTATCTTTACCACATCTAAAAGTTAATAAAGTTACTTGCATTTTGATTGCTTTTCAATTCTCTGTTGACTGTTTTGTGTTCTAAGCAAGATTAAAGTACATTTTTAAGTCAGCGAGTAAGCCATTTGAATCTCTGCTCTGTACTAAAGACTGTATGGAATGTTACATAGGGATGAGGATGGAGTCTTCTAAAATAAAGATAAGAATTGATTTTTCTCTTTAATGAGCTTTAATTTTTTTAATGAATGCCTAGATGCCTACATTTCCTTTTGTTTATTGTATATTTTAGAATATTTTATTCGTCCCCCAGTGCCATAACTATTTTAATTTGACTCCCTGATGAGTGAATTTTAAGAATATTTGTAGTTAGTTCATATGTAATATGTTGATTGCTGTATAGTTTTATAAGGTGTTAATGTTATATGCTGGCATCTTTTTTGAAAGAAATATGTGGGAATTAACATATACAACTGTCACTAACAAATAATTCTTTCACAGGCAGTTTGGGCTCTTGGCAACATAGCTGGAGATAGTACCATGTGCAGGGACTATGTCTTAGACTGCAATATTCTTCCCCCTCTTTTGCAGTAAGTCTCTTACTTCCTTTTTTGAGTAACAAAAATATGGGAAATTCCTTAGAAAGCATTACATCTTTGAAAGTCATTTTGGATTTCCAGATATATATATATATATATATATATATATATATATATATATATATTAACTCGTTTAGGTCATTTCTTCAGGCTCCCAATCTTAACTCCAGTTCCAAACTTCTGAATTAGTTGCATTAGAATTAATGAAGTTTAATTTTGGAGAAAAGCTATTTGAATGTATTTATTTTATCAGTAGCAGTTTAGTATTTCTCTTATGCCACCAGAGAATTAATATCTGCTGTATAATTAGCTGTTGTATCATCATGCTTGCAGGTTATTTTCAAAGCAAAACCGCCTGACCATGACCCGGAATGCAGTATGGGCTTTGTCTAATCTCTGTAGAGGAAAAAGCCCACCTCCAGAATTTGCAAAGGTAAGGACTATGCTTGTAGAAAACTGGCAGTAAAATGCAGTTAAAAAAAAATGTAGCACCCAACATTAATGTTTATAAAATGATACTTTTTGATAAAATTTAGCATGGTAGGACTTTATTGGTTTCTAGAGAATTGGTTTTTGGTGGTTTTTATTTACTTGGGATTCTTTCTCACTGTGGAAAGCTCCAAATTCATCTTAAAACCTTAGCATATTTTGTTCATAATGAAGTATTGAAAATACAGAATTTCCCAGCTTTGGCATTTTTGAAAACTTCTTTATGCCTTTGGTCTACAAAGTGTGGATTTTGACAGAGAACCTCACTCTTAAGAAGTGGTGTCTATAAAACTTTTCTTCCTGAAATGATTTTTCTTGGATTCTGCCAACCATCAGCAAAGTAAAAATTGCAGGACCCTTGATAGCATTCCCAGAGATGGAAATGCCACTCAGCCCTTTGCTAGTCAAACTCTCGAAGTATAAATCTAACTCCAGGTCATCAAGTGTCTGCTTGATAGCCTTCTTGGTTATCTCACCTCACTCCTTTTTTTTTGCTGTGCTGGGGATTGAACCCAGGGCCTTGTGCTTGCAAGGCAAGCACTCTGTCCACTGAGCTATATCCCCAACCCTCACCTCACTTCTGATTTCCATTCTTTTGAATTTCATAATCATATTATCTTCCTTTTACAGGTTTCCCCCTGTTTGAATGTCCTTTCCTGGTTGCTCTTTGTCAGTGACACTGATGTCCTGGCTGATGCCTGCTGGGCCCTCTCGTATCTATCAGATGGACCCAATGATAAAATTCAAGCAGTCATTGATGCAGGAGTATGTAGGAGACTGGTGGAGTTGCTAATGTAAGATATCTTTAAGAAAGTACTTTCCTCCCTTGTATTGTTTCCTGTTTGCTAATAATTACTAGTTGATGTATATTTTACTTATTATTGTGTTTTGGACTACTATTTTTTGTTTTTTTCATTTTATGTTATTTTTTTGAGGGTGGGTACCAGGGATTGAACTCATGGGCACTCAACTGAGCCACATCCCCAGCCCTATTTTGTATTTTATTCAGAGACGGGGTCTTACTGAGTTGCTTAACTTCTCGCTTTTGCTAAGGTTGGCTTTAAACTCGAGATCCTCCTGCCTCAGCCTCCTGAGCCATTAAGATTACAGAAATGTTGTACTGCACCCAGCTCTTTTGTTCATACTGATGTCAATTTTTTTGTTTTGTTTTTTTCTTATGAGATTTATGGAGAACCTCATATTCTTTTGTCATAGTTACCCTTTAGCAGAAATTTTTGGAAAACATTGATCTGTGATTCCAGCCCACAGTGGGTGACCTAACATCAACCCCTGGACATCAAAAGGCATCTGCCTCTAAAAATAGTATTTCTTATCTGTCTGTGCTCTTTAGAGTTTAATGTAGACTGGTATCAGATGTTGAATCTTTATTTTACTCCCTTTATAATGCTTTTGATGATGGAGTGAAAGATTTTCTCATGATATAATAATTGAGATTATATTAATCAAGTTTTTAGTTAAGACTATAGAAGGAAAAAAGAAAAAAGTAGAGTAATAAGACAATGAAGAAATGGTGTAGTTTTAAGCAACAAGAAGTTTAATTGAAGTATGAATAGATGTAAAGAGACATTGTCCCAGACTTGAGAATGTGGAATGGATTAGATAAGTAGAATGTATAGAACACAAAATTCTGGGATTATAGCTGGCCACAGACTGGTTGTAAATCAGTAAAGTAGTACTATTGTTGACTTAAAAGCAATATGATGTTGTAGAAGTTAAAAAACATTGAAAGTCTGAGACTTAATCCTTTGTATCCTTTAGTTTTTATTGTTCATTTTAATCATTTATTTTAGCCATCAATCTTAAATGTGAAGGAACTGACACAGTTTTTAAAAAATTGTTTAATTTATTATTTAGTTGTCAATGGGTCTTTATTTATATATGGTGCTGAGAATCTAACCCAGTGCCTCATGCTTGCCAGGCAAGCGGTCTACCACTGAACTACCACGCCAACCCCAAGAACTGACACAGTTTTAAGAGGAGTGATTAGTATCATTTAAAAAGAACAAAAATAAGACCTTTAAGTAAAGATAAAGAATATTGACTTATTTACCCTAAAAACCAGACTTCATGTTTTTCTATTTTCATGTTTATCTTCATATTTTATACATATAAATCTGTCTTCAAGTATGTTATTATAGACTTTATTGATGGTTTCTTTTGACCAGTAAGACAGCTTAGTAGGTTTAATAGAGTTTAGCATTTAAAGTGTGAATTCACACTTTAAATTCTTAAATTGGTTCAACTGTTGATATGAGTTTCACCTCCTTTTAAAATTAATTTACAGGAGGATCACAAGTTCGAGGCCATCCTCAGCAACTTAAGCCCTAAGTAACTTAGTAAGACCCTGTCCCAAAATTAAAAACAAAAACAAAAACAAAAAGCAAAAGGGTTGGGGGTAGAGGTTATAGATCTGTGGTAAAGCATCTTTGGGTTAAATCTCCAGAACCCAAATAAATAAACAAACAAAAAACATATATCTGTCTTGTTCCCTGTTTATCTGAGCAACCATAGAAGACCAGTTAAAGAGGAAGTGAAGCCTGTATTAAAGAATGAGAGGGAGTACTTGGAATCCATTCGATGAAATCCTGGAAAAGATTACTCTTTGTGTAATTTTTTCTAAAAATTCTAAATACAGGGGAAGACAGCTATTCTAGGGGTCACAAAACATTCTGTCATCATGGTAGGATTCCCTTAATAATCATATCAGTACCTTTCTGTTCTAAAATCTTATCACAAATTATTTCTTTTGGATTTCAGCCCTCAAGAAAAAAGATTGTGGATAGAATTACTGACTAGACTATAACATTTCTTTTTATGGTTGCAGGCATAATGATTATAAAGTGGTTTCTCCTGCTCTGCGGGCTGTGGGAAACATTGTCACAGGGGATGATATTCAGACACAGGTATGAATAAATGGTAACTTTTTTTCTCAAAAACAATACATTGAACTCCATGATTGTATTTCCATTATAATATTTAATTGATATTATTGAGGGAAACTGATACTTTTTTGCTAATGTTTGTTTAAAATGTTGGCTTTTAGCATCTACTCTCAAAACTTTGACTGTGTGTGTTTACCTGTTACTTGTAGCAATTTTGTGTTCCCCTCTAATAAAGACTTTATTTGGTTGGGCAGATTTGTTTCCTTCTACTTGTACTTGAAATGGTTTTGGGGAACATCAGAAGCTTGTAGTAGCATCTTTTTCTCTTTCTTTAAACTTTTCTGATAGCTGCCTCCTTTTGTACGTGATATGTCTCCTGTGTAAGGAAGGTTCTTGCTCCTAGTTCCTCATATCCATTCTACTTAAGTGACCTTAAGACACATTCTCAGTGGATTGTTCTAGCCATTTTTTTTTTTTCAGATGTCTCAGATGCATTGATGGTGATGATTTAAAATTATCTTAAAATTGTCTTAGGCTTCTGCGGTGTTGAAATTTTAGTTCTTTGCTTCATTAGCCATTTGTTCCTTCTTACCAAATTCATTTTCCTGATTTCTTTTGTTTATATGCATTCTCTAGGAGTAGTCCTTCAGCATCATTCATAGACCTTATTTATAATTTCAGTGATCACATTTATGTGCATGGATTGAGAATTGGGAATTGTTTTTTAGCCTTAGTTTGCTCTTAACTGGCTCCGACTTTTAGAAAGCATTTAATGTTTTTACTTTTCCTAATCTCTAACATTAAGGAGGCTAGATTTGTTTTCTTAAGTGTCTTTCATTTGTTATATATCTGTTTCCAATTTATTCTGTCCACAAAGGAACTAATTTCCTACTGTGTACTGAACCTCTGCTTCTGTTTCCTGTCTTGGTAAATGGCACAAACAGTTGTCCATGTCAGAAACCTAGACAGCAGCTTGATTTTTCCCTCTCCTCCACTTGTCATCAGTTTCTAAGTCCTGTTACTCCATCTCTGTTCGTCCCTGCAGTGCTTAGTTTAGATATTTCAGACAAGAGAAGAAGAAAAGAATATATGGTTGATTGAATAAAATTTCTCTGGAAGGAAATATAGGAAACTCACATTGGATGTCTCCAAAAAGAAGTGAGTGTTTTGGGTACAAGAATAGAAAGTTGTCTTTTAACTATTTAGTTCCTTATACTTCCTGATGTTTGAAACCATACCAGTGTATTATTTTTCAAAAATTAAAGTTTCTAGGGTTGGAGATGTTGCTCAGTAGTGGAGTGATTGCTTCTCATGTGTGAAGCCCTAGGTTCATTCCCTGTTAGCCCCCTGAAAAAAGTTTCTACATCTCCCCCTCCCACTGCATACTCATATGTTTCTGCCATGTTTGTTCTTGAACTCTCATCTCTGAACTTTGATACTTACTTTCTTCCCTGTGTGTGTAGAACATCTGTCTCCGTTGCCCATCCATGCCAGGACTGCCACCTCATACATACCTGCACTCTGCTAGTAAGGTTTTCTCTTTTCTCACATCTTGACGAATGTCATTTTCTCTGGGAAGCTTTGACCCCATACTCTTCAGTTAGTTGCTTTTTGTTTTATTAGAGTATTAATCACACTGTACTTACTGTAACTGTTAAATTATTGGGTTATAAGATGTTAGAGGTAGACTGTCAATCTTGTTCATTTGCATAGAGACTCAAAATATTTATTGAATGGAATGAAGTTCTCAATCTATACATCTAGGTCTGACCCATTTCAAGTTCCTGTCCCATGTCTTAAGACTTGTTAGATATTTCTATTTGTATGTCTCATGTTGTCTCAGTATGTTCAAGTTCCAAGTTCTGATTCTTCCTGTTTTGATAAATTCTAAACTTTGCAGTTATATTTGGTGTCTTTTCTCTGTATACTTTGTATAGCAGATCACCAAGCCTTGTTGATTCTTACTGTTGCTAGATCCACTTATGATTACCTTATTTTGGTCCTTGTCCTCTCACAAAGGTGTTTTTTCTTTTTCACACAAAGGTGATGTGCTCATCTGATTTATCTTCCTACCTCCCAAGTTACTCTTGTTTATTCCCTCTAGTAATAGCTTCATCTTTCCTAAAATAGTCTTCTTGTCATCGTTTATTTTACTCTTAGAAACAGTCAGCTTCTTTAATGGCTATGAGATGAAGGACCTTCTCATTCTTTCTAGTTGGGGGTTAGAACTAGTAGTATTCCTACTACTAGTCTGTTCTTTTATTCTCTTTTTTTGGACCTTTGGTAAGGGCATTGGGGATTTAACCCAAGGGCAATTTACCACTGAGCTTCATCTCCAGCATTTTTGTTTTTTATTTTGAGACAAGGAGTCACTAAGTTACTTAGAGCCTCACTAGGTTGCTGAGACTGGCCTTGAACTTAGGATCCTCCTGTCTCAGCCTCCTGAGCCACTGGAATTCCAGGCATGCACTATCATGCTTCTCTTTTCTTTTGCTCTTAAGGTAGTTTGTAGTACAAACTTTTCTATTTCTAGGTTTTAGGTGTAGCATCCTTCCTCTTCTTGGCTTCAGAAATCTTATGTGCATTCCAAGTTTTTATAAAGTTTTATTCTTGACTCAAGTATTCTGTTTAATTCTGACATGTTTGTTTTCCAGATACTACTTTGGCATTTTTTAAATTGCTTTTTGACATCTCTTATACTGTTGTTTATCTTTTTTTTTTTTTTTTAAGGTTTGTATGGATTGAGTATAAAAAATATTTTTTCATTATAGAAAAATTAACAAATGAAAGTCACCCATAACTCTACTTTTTAAGTTTTTGTTGTATGCAATTTTATGTACTGCTTGTACAGTTTTATATACTGCTTTTTTCCTGGTGTTCACTTAACATTCTATTATAAAACCTTATAATTTCCTCTGAGTAGATATCCTAGAAGTAGAACTATTTGGATAAAATTGTGTCTTTTTAAAATGCTTCTAGATATTTATGACTAAATTGTGTTTAGAAAGAATTATTTTACTAGAAATTTTTGTTTTGGAGGCTGTGTTTAATTGCATTTCTTTCATTGTGAGTTTATTTTCTGTTAAAGTTTTGGTTTTTCTTTTCTATTTACATAATGAAGATAGCAGCCATCTTTATTTTTTGGAAATGTTTTTTCACATTGTGTGGTATACATTTTAAATTTTCCTATTTTTAACTCAGTGAAATTTTTATTTTTATCTTATAACTTTGTTTTATGCTTAGAAATATTTTCACCATCCCTAGATCAGCTATTGACTGATATTTTCTTCTATTTTATGGGGATTTTTTCCTTCATTTTAATATTGTTCCTATGTTGGTTGCAAGCATTAAGAATTGATTTTTAAAAATGATTTTCAGCTATTTAACTTCTTAACTTATTAAATAAACCTACCAGTCACTGGAGGACAGAAAAAGTTATTAAATTATTTGTAAGAATTTGCAGAGCTGGGGAGATAGCTCAGTCGGTAGAGTGCTTGCCTTGCAAGCACAAGGCCCTGGGTTCGATCCCCAGCACCCAAAAAAAAAGAATTTGCATTTGCTTCTGGATTAACTATTTTATTGTTTAGTGATTTATTCTTGCGCCTGCCATATACTATTTTGATCATTATAACTTTTATAATTTTATTTTAGTTTCTAGTAGAGTAGGCCTCCTTTTTCCATGTGTGTTTGTCTTACTGCCTCCCTTGCCTTTTTGAGCTGTTTGATGCCTTGTGCCATGTTTTTTCAATCCTCATATCCTTTAAAGAACTTTATATATATAGTCATTAAGTATGTATTGGTTCATTGACTGCAAGATAGATAGTTAGCAGAGGATTTCGAATCTGAGACTACTTTTCTTGTCCCTTAATATGTTTGCCCATCCAGAAGGCTTAGCTGTAGAGTCAGGAGGTGAATGAGTAATCCCTATTATAATTACTAATACTAATATTATTGTGTTTTATTAAGTATGATTTTAGTTGTTGTGAATATATAAAATGAAGCTAGTTTAATAGTCTTAGAAACTAATTTTTATTAATAGTAAATGTTTTTATGTATAGAAAGTTACTTAGTTTTAAGATATCAAGGGGAGATTTATTTCTCTGTCTATATTTTTCCTAAAATAAGCTTTGTGAGTTAAAGATTTACTTATATTTGGAACAGTACAATATGTTAAAAAGTTTTAAACTTTTCCTTTCAGGTAATTTTGAATTGTTCAGCTCTTCAGAGTTTATTGCATTTGCTGAGTAGCCCAAAGGAATCTATCAAAAAGGAAGCATGTTGGACAATATCTAATATCACAGCTGGAAATAGGGCACAGATCCAGGTAGTCTCATAGCACCTTTATTCTTATACCTTTATTGATTGGTAAGGTTTTTGTTTTTCTGTTTTTTTTTAATTCAGCCGTTAAAGTACGTATTTTTATTATTGCTTTGAAAATCACTAACTTCTGTTGCTATTTCATAGTCTGCTTCTTATTTTCTTTTTCCTGGCTTAGAAATGCTTATTCTTTTAAAATTTTTACTTATACCTTGGTTTACCCCTTTGTCTTTAATATTTGATGACTTACAAGATCAGGAAAAAGTATCTTGTACTTTTGAAATGTTTTAATGTGCTTTATGTTACACAGATTGACTTTGCTCTTGCCAAGTAAAATAGTTATTTTCCAGTGGAACCCTATATTAGATTATTTAATTTTTCATCCTTTGGAGATCTGTTTTTCTTTAAATGGTTATCTATCCTTTATTTTTGCTCTTCTGTCACTGGAAGAGTAACCTGAGAGGAAGACAAGCAGTGGGCTAATGTTTCAGCATGAACTGTGATCAAGGCTGCAACAGTGGCTAAAAACTGAGTGGAATCATAGAAGTCATCTAATCCAATATTTTCATTACATAATTATTATGTTTATCTGAGCATCACATTCTAATCCAAGAATGTATAATTATTATGCATCAATAAAAGTAAATGTAAAATAAACGATGAAGTTGAGGCTCAGAAAAATAGAATAGTGTCCTCAAGAACTTCTCCAGTAAATAACAGGACTAGGATCTTTCCACTAAAGTTTGCTGACTTCCTTCACTGGTATAGTAGAAAATATTCTTGAACAGGAAAGCATTATTAGTCATCCTGAGAAAACTGAATTAAGGACTGAGATTCATAGCTGTAGCAGTTTATAGTGTGGCTATGTAATGCCAGCTGTGGTTGATGGTCTACCGCCACCAGGCTCATATGTACCGCTTCTCAGTTTCTTGATTAAGAGAAATTATGGAAGTATACTTTAGGTTTTTAAGCTGATGGGGAACCTGAAGAAAGCAATTTTGGGCAAATTGCTTTAGTGTTAGTAAGTGGGGTCGAATAAAAGTACTCTGTCCTAACAATAGTTCCTTAAGTACAAATAAGGGAATTCTGATAATTTCATTGGGAGTAGTGCCTTAGATTATGATGGTGACAGTGATCCTAAAGGAAAAAGATAACCTTGGAATGTTTTAAAGTGAGAAGGAAAAGGAAACTTGGTAACTGATTGAATTTAGAATGGATGTGTAAATAAATAGCCTTTGTGAACTTAGAGACATTTAAATGGAGACCTGATAGGACAGATGATGTGTTTGGAATGAGTATCAGACTGAAAGTACATTGCTGGCTACCCTGGGCTGGAGCTTCAGTGACAAGCAAGGACTGGAGAGTTAACAGCATACCAGCAGGAATGGTTGCAGTGAGAGGGATGAGAGTAGCAGAGGAATAGGGAATCAAACTATAAATTGTTACATGGGGTACAACAAGAGAGGACAATAAAAGAGAAAAGAACTCAGGGAGAAACTAGGTGATCTTAAGATTTTAGTCTCCACAGAGGGTGTCATCCATGGTATTAAGGTGTAGCCTGATAGGAGTAATCAAAGAACCCTGGAGGACTTTACCCGGAGCTACACTTTGTGTGTGTGTGGTGCTTGGAATTGAACCATTGAACCCAGGGTCTCATACATGCTGGGTAGTAGGCAGTTAACCACTGAACTACATCCTCATTCCCCTTCCAATTTATTTTTAACAGAGGAATGGTGTCATTAGTAAAGCAAAGTTAAAAGTTGCAATTAGTATTAGGAATATTTTTACAAATCTTACTTCCTTTTCTACTTAAATTTTTCCAATTTTAATTTTTCCTCAATTTCAGACTGTCATAGATGCCAACATTTTTCCGGCCCTTATTAGCATATTGCAAACTGCTGAGTTTCGGACAAGGAAAGAAGCTGCTTGGGCCATCACAAATGCAACTTCTGGAGGATCAGCTGAACAGATCAAGTAAGTACTAGCCAGCATCCTATAAATTAAAGGAAAAATTGTTGCTGGGTTTACATCCCTCCTTCCCTAATATTACCTAGAATGAAAAATTGGCTAGAGTTGAGGAATAAGGTGAAAGATGATCATATTAAATAAGAATGCTTAATTCTGGCCCTTTGGATGCTTGTTCTCAGTGTGTAATTAGACTCAAATGTATATTTAATTTATTACACTTGTCTCATTCTTTTTGCTGAAATTAATTCTGGGAAGAGAGGAAAAAGGCATAGTCAAGGATTGATGCGATAGAAATACTTACAGGTTAGCTTCAGCCTACTCTGGACCTGCTTGATCAGAAGCATCTTAGATAGTCTAGGTTATTATTTGTAGAACTCAGAGCCCAACTATAATAGCCCAGTTCCTGCTATTTCTACTTTAGATGTCTTAATGGTAGAATTAGATCATACTTGAAATAGAGATATGTCTTAGAATAAAATACCGTATTCAGTAGAGGAAGTATCTTCTAAAGTATTTTGGTGTTCAAGAAGAAGAGAGAGATTTGTTGTAGCTTGATACTTAAATGGTTTCCTTCATAGTAATTTATAATCTTAGTCTGTAGAGAAGGCATAAATAAAGATGGGAATCAGTTCTTCAAAGGAGCATCATGCAATTAAATGTTAAATTCTGGATATCCAATGAAAGAAAATGAAGAGTGGTATAGGGAAAAATGGAACCTTTATCCTCCCACCTCCTTCTTCCTTATTGAACCCAGCGCCTGGAGCATACTCGTCAAGTGTTCTACCATTGAGCTTCATCCCCAGCCCTTTTAAAATACTTTTTAAAAATGCTTTTATTTTAAGTCATCCATGCTGACCTCGATCTTGCTCTCCTCCTGTCTCAGCCTCCCAGGTACCTGGGATTACTGACTGGTGTGTGCCACCATGCCCAACTTGCCTTAATTTTCTCAATGGGGGAATTCAGATGAGGGGAAGATGGTTCCAAAAATGTTAAAGCATTTGCCACTCCTTATAAGTGATAGCAGACAAACATAACTATTTCTATATTGTTGGTGTGTAGATTAGATTTATGCACTCAACAAAGGCTTAAAATCTGTTTGAAATTATAAAATAAAAATTACTCTTAACAAATTACAGAAATTCTTTAGGTAGAGAAGATAAGAAGTATGTACCTGAAATAATAAGAACTACAAATAGATTATTTATATGAATAGCTATTTTGATAAAAATTCATCATGGACAGGTTATTCAAGGAGGGCTTTGAATTGTCTCCAGAAGCATAAATATCTTTTTTTAGGTCTTTTTCAAACTCTTAAGATTCTGAGTCAGGGTACTGGGATTTTAAGTGAGCCATCATAGATGGTAATAACCTAAAGTAATTTATAGTTTTCATTGCCTCTGTACCAGATGCATTTTCTTAATGAAAACAATTAAATATGTGCTTCTAAAACATTTCTAAAATACCATGCTGTCTTTCATTAGAAAGTACTTTGGGAGTATTTTGCTCTGTTAGAGAAGAGTAGAATTGCTACAGTCCGCTTTTAAAATTCAGCATATTTATAATAATGAAGTGAATTATTAATCTTCTAGCAGTTTCATCTTACCCAGATGAAGTGTTATCTTGAATGATTATTATAAAAATATTAGTCCAAATTACAGAAACCAAACTGACTTTATCACTGATAAAAGAAATTTATTGAGAAATTGCCAAGTTGTCTTCCATACTGTCTGTCTCATTTTGCATTCCACCAGCAATAAGTGAGAGTTCCTGTTGCTCCCTGTGCTTGTCAGCATTAGATGTTGTCATTGTTTTGTATTTTAGTCAGTCCTAATAGGTATGTATGTTGTTTTAATTTGTTAGTTTCATAATATCACATGATAGGATATTGAAGATTGTTTCATATCTTAATTTGCCATCTGTTTATCTTCCTGGGATGAAATGTCTATTCAGACCTTTGAACATTTTTTAATTGAGTTTCTTATTGTTGAGTTTTGAGAGTTTTTTGTATATTTGGGATACCAGTATTTTATTAGATATGTGTTTGCAACTATTTTCTTTCAGTCTGTGGCTTGTCTTTTAATTCTTATAACAGCATCTTTCACAAAGCAGAAAATTTTTATTTTCTAATTTAAAATTTTAAAGTTTAGATTAATCATTTTTTTTTCTTTCCATGACTTAATAAGCTTTTGATATCTAAAACTTCATTGCCAAATCCAAATTTGCCTAAATTTTTTCTTATGTGGTCATCTTTTAACTTTTTACTTTTTTGAGGGGGCATATGGGGAATTGTCAGTCCTCCAACTTTGTTCTTCAGTATTGTATTACTATTCTGGCTTTGCTTTTCTGTATAAACTTCTAGAATCAGTTTGTTGGTATTTATAAAAGATCTTACTAGAATTTTGATTGGAATTATCATTGAATCTATAGATCAAGTTGGGAAGAAGTGACATTTTAACAACATTGAGTCTTCTGTCCATGATAATGGAGCAGTTCTTCATTTATTTTGATCTTAAAATTTTGACATTTTCCTCCTAATAGAGCCTATACATATTTTGTCAGATTTGTACTTCTTTAATGCTACTATAAATGATACTGTTTTAAATTTCAAATTCCAGTTGTTCATTACTAGTGTGTAGGAAAGGAATTGAATTTTATTAACCTTGTACTATGCAACCTTACCATAACTGCTTGTTAGTATGGGAGATTTTTGGTCTCAACTTCAATTGTTTGGGGTTTTCTGCATAGATACTGATAATATCTGGAAACAAAGATAATTTCTTCCTTCCCAGTCTGTTAACTTTTTCTTGCCTGCTCCACCCCCCATCTTTTAAATAAGTGCATTAGCAATGGTGAACGAGTACATCCTTGCTGTGTTCTCAGTCTTTCTTATCATTTAAGTATGGTGTTACCTGTACAGTTTTTGTTGAGGTTCTTTATCAAGTTAACAAATTTTCCTCTAATTTTGATGAATCTTTTACATTTTAATTATGAATGAGTGTTGGATTTTTACAAAATTTTTGCATCTATTGAAATGATCATATGTTGATGTGATCAATTACTTTTTTTTTTTTTTTTCCTAACTGTTGGGTCAACCTTGCATACCTGGAAAACAAAATCCCACTTAATGTATAATTCTTTTTACATATTGCAGGATTTTATCTGGTAATACTTTGTTGAGAATTTTTGCATTTATGGCTTTAGTAGAAATTAATTTATAATTCTTCCTTATATTGTGTATTTAGTTTATTAGGAAAATAATTAGGAAAGTGAGTTAAGTGTTCCTCTCCTTCCGATTTTTGGAAGAGATCATAGAATACTAGTATGTTGTCCTTAAATGTTTGATAGAATTCACCAGTGAAATCATCTCATCGTAGTGCTTTCTATTTTGGAGGGTTAATTATTGACTTAATTTCTTTTAATACATATAAGTCTATTCATATTACCCATTTCTCCTTGTGTGAGTTTTGATAGTCTTGTCCAAGAAATTTCATCATCTAAGTTATCAAATTTGTGGGCATAGTTATTTATATTATTTCTTTATTATCCTGTTAATGTCCATAGCATCAGTAATAGTCCTCTTTATTTTATGATATTAGTAATGTTGTCATCATCATCATCATCATCATCATCTTCCTCCCTTCTGTTTTTGGTTTGCCTGGGTAGACATTGATTTTTATATATTTTTGAAATTGAAAATACAGCAGTGTGAGAAAGAAAGTAGAAAGTAGTAGAGTGCACTAGCAGTATGTTCCAAAATGACACTGTTCACATCCTCAGAATGCACCTGGATTCATTATCTCTGCCTCCCATACATAACTTGAGAAACCAGAATGATACAAAAGTAACATTAATATCTGCCATGACTGTGATGTTTTTTGTGTCTTGATTCCATCACAGTTAATCCTGAATGCATGTTAAATTCTGCCTGAATTAAAGAAATTCAGCTCAAGAGTCCTCTCTACATTTGTTTTATTCTTCCCATAGTCTTCTCACAATTTAGTAAAATTCTAATCACATTTGAATTATTTGACCTCCTGGGTTTGTGCTGTGTTTCAGAACCAAGTGTATCTTGGTTGGGAATTGTGGCTTCCTATAGCAACAAAAAGACATCAGTTTATCAAAACTATGCTATTTTCATGAGTTGCTTATATTCAAGGCTAGAAAAAATTTCTATTTCTTACAGTCCACAAATTGGAGAACTAGTTTTGGTTAATTTTTTTATAGCTTTTTTGATGGTGAAGTGTATAGTTGACTGGGTACCTGTTTTCATCTCTGTAGTCAGTTTGAGGATGACTCACCAGTTTCATAACAGTTTTACAGATTCAGAAATTTTGTTTTGACTAAATTGTCCTTGTATTAATTTAGGTACCTAGTAGAGCTGGGTTGTATCAAGCCGCTCTGTGATCTCCTCACTGTCATGGACTCTAAGATTGTACAGGTTGCCCTTAATGGCTTGGAAAACATCTTGAGGCTTGGAGAACAAGAAGCCAAAAGGAATGGCGCTGGCATTAACCCTTACTGTGCTTTGATTGAAGAAGCTTATGGTAAGATGCTTTGACTGAAGAAGGTTGTGGCCAAAAATTAACTCATAGATGCAGTCTAATGAAAACATTAATATTGCTAGGTACTGGAAGATGTGGTGACTGTTAAGGAAATTACCATTTCTACAAAATAGATATTGCTTACATACGTATTTAGGAAGTCAGTTTATAGTATTAGCTTTCAGATATAATTTTAGCAACTATTTTAATGCTATTATAAAATATAAGTAGAGAATCTTCTTTTCTATCAAGGAAGAAGACATGGTAAAGTATAGTTTATTGGTAATTCCAATAAATATCTTCCTTTATTCTTTGTTCTAGGTTTGGATAAAATTGAGTTCTTACAGAGTCATGAAAACCAGGAGATCTACCAGAAGGCCTTTGATCTTATTGAGCATTACTTTGGGACCGAAGATGAGGATAGCAGCATTGCTCCCCAGGTTGACCTTAGCCAGCAGCAGTACATCTTCCAGCAGTGTGAGGCTCCTATGGAAGGTTTCCAGCTTTGAAGCAATACTCTGCTTTCATGTTCCTGTGTCAGACCAGGCTACCCAGTCGAGTCCTCTTGTGGAGCCCACAGTCCTCATGGAGCTAACTTCTCAAATGTTTTCCATAATACTGTTTGCGCTCATTTGCTTGCCTTGCGCACCTGCTCTCTTATACACATCTGGAAAACCTCTGGCTCTCTGTGGGGGAATACCCTTATAATAAAAGGGTAACCAGAACGGCCCACTCTTATGGAAAAAATCCCTAGGCTTTGGAGATCCGCACTTATATTAGAGTCATGGAAATATATACATATAATGTGGCTCCCTTTTTTGTCAGGGAGAAGAGAGGACTCTTCCTCATTCCCTTTAAAGTGGGGAAAAAAAATACTGACATTAAAAGATAAAACTAAGACCTTTATCTTGAATTTCACACAACTACTTGTGACAAGGGAGATGTTTAGACCTGTTGTGTATACTTCAGAGTACTTTTCATGAGTTCTTCCACAGTGAACCCTTGGATTACCTAGTGGCTTTTTCTAGCCAAATTTACATTAATCCTTATTGAGACTGGATGGTTTTCTTTCTTCTATTGGCGCCATTCTTCAGATATTAAAGTTAAACCATCCATCCCTCACCTTCAGCCTTCAGTGAATGCTTTCTAGTTGTCTGGAATGCTGAAGAATTAACACTTTGACTCTTAAATGTGATACTGGTTTGCAGATTCTCTTAAAGCAGAAAAAAGAGGAGCACGTATTAATTTGTATAGCTTTTGCTTCTCTTTGGTCTTATGTGACTTAGGATTTGGAAGTGGTTCAGTTCTAATACTGGTATGAAGATTTAGAATCCTTAGTAATCAAAAACATCCTATAATTCAGTTAAAAAATAAGAGGAAAAAAAAAAAAAAAAGGACCTGAACCCTCCAATTTTCTCAGACTCAACCCATATGACTAGAGGCTGTGTTTCTGCATTACAACAAATATTTCAGGCTTTGTGGTCCTGATCAAGGTCCTCAGTAAATTGGAGTTCACCCTAGGTGCTTTTCCCCCTGTGACTGGCAGATAACACATACTTTTAAAGGATACTTAAGGATTTTTTTTTTCTTAGTCAAGTGCAGCTTGATTCTTATATATTCCTGCTGCATATATGATCCCTATGATGTAGCATTCTTAAGAAAAACAACCATCTTCTCAACATGACCTGCTTAACCCGAATAAGGGCAGTGATCTTTTTTTCTAATAACTTCATTGTTCCCTACTAATTTTATTTAATCTACTACTATCTTTCCCCTGTCCCCTAAATAAAAATGTGTCCACCTTCTGGCTCATTTAATGATGACTGCAATCATAAACCTGCAAATGGCGCTTCCAGTACTGTGTTCACTGATCCACATTTTGCTTGGACTGGAATGAAAAAATAAGCTTAATTGCCAAGACAACTGCAACTGAGTTCAATACGACTTCTCGGTGCTAGTTGGCCATCTTGACTCAATGTTGGGATACACTATCAGAGAAGATTTTTTGATGATGATTCTGTTCAAAATGAATTCCGAAGGAAAAGTTGGTGACTTCTGTTTCAGAGTATACCCTTTTAAACCTCTTTAGACTTACCCTGTTCTAGAGTTCATAACCCCAAAGTGTAAAAACTATCTGGAAGTTGCCCCTGACAAGCTATTGTACTTCTCTGATGAATCCTGCTGAATGTAGGAGATACTCAGAGCTTTCATACCTCATCATGATGTTCTTTAAGCAGCCAACTTATGTGACCTGATTTAAACTTTTAAAAAACCCACTTCATTCAAACTAGAAAGATTCAAAGACAAAGGACATTTATCAACCAAGAGTGACGCATTCTTCGCCTCTAGTCTGTAGTTGTGTCTGTGCTCTGGGATGGATACCGTCTGATGTCTGTTGTTATTGATGGAGCAGCCACAGCAAAACTAGTCAACTCCCATCTATACTGTTACTTTTTCTAGTGCTGCTTTGTGCTGAGAGAACATTTTAGTTTACTGCACTTGACTTGTAAAAGACTTTGATTCTTTGTAATTTTAGGGATAAATTAGGTGGTTAATTTAAAGAAGAACTTTCAATGTTGCCTTTACATCACATTAAAATATAACTTCTTTCAGAAGGATAATAGAAGCACTGATTCAGAGTAAAAATCTTGTTTTTAGCTTTCTTTTTTTGTGGCTGAGTTTTTTTAAATTGTAAATTACTGGTAACATGTCATTTCTATAGGATGTTTTAAATTATGTATCTTCTATTGGATAGTTAAATTTTTTTTTTCCATTTTATAAACCAATTTGAATGGAAAAGAATATAAAGCACACCAGTGTCTCACCTTGTTAGAGTAGTGTATGGTGGGAAGTTTTGCTAACAATTGCAGGTATCTCAATGAATGAATTAAAACAAAGAAAGTTCCGTTTAACTGATGTGATCTGTTTTGTTTAAAACAGAAGAATTTCTCTCACCTCTGGTCCTAAAAGTTCATGAACCTTAAGATCTGAACTGAGCTTTTATTTTTTTAAGTATAAAAATTGAAATTGACTCAAGATATATCACAACATAAACGTGTGCTGGCACTTAATTGATGAAGCAGCCTTTTTGGTAATAGAAATGGCCTTTTTAAGGGTTAATTGTAAATCCTATTTTGTTTCTCTGGAAGATTCTATTTAGTTTGATTTATTCAATATTTTTATCACAAAAAGTGTGTTACTCATTACAGAAGTATATTGATTTCAACAGAAGAAAACTCAGTGTAGTTTTGTATGCTGATGAAGGAAAGTGACTGTGTTTTTCCTCCCCACTGACCTCCAAACTTTGAAAGTGTATTCTTTGTAATGAGAACTTTGGTCGGGGGAGAAAAGTATTCAAAGAATTTGGGGTATAAAAGTACCTGGTATCTGAAGGACCAGCAGATAGGTAATGGTTGAATGTAGAAATACCAGGGGAAAGTTGAGATGGTGGACAGAAAGAAAAGATTGAGGAGACAGAATTTTTAGTGGAACACTTTATGTTGTCACTAACTAATCAAAATCCTTTTTAGTTATTGCCTATGTCAGTAGTACTGCTTTTGAAAACTGTTGCCCAAGGATTGTTTCTTCGTATACCTGATAAGACTGATTTGACTTTGGGATGTTTTCAGCCTTATTATTACAGAGGAAAAACCAGCAGTTTTCCCATAATAAATCTAAATTATTCCAGGTTGCTGCTGATTTTGGCTAAGAAAAAAGCATGTAAGTATATTTCATCAGCCAGACTTCACAACTAAATCCTCTCATCAGTGACTACCTATAGGCAACTTAAATTTATTTCTCTAGTGCAAAATAAACATTTCAGCTGTTTGATACCCCAACTTGGGGCATTATGAAAAGATCTTCTTTGGGTCAAGGAATATCTTCTCTTTCCTACCGATTACTTTGGTGAAAATTGTCTTATCAATAGGCAAGTCATTACAGCTGTTTTAGGGGTTGAAGCTTTTTATGTAAATTGGAAAATTGTGATGTATTAGGATGCTTGTTCACTAATGAAGGGGCTCACTTTTAAAAAGAAGTATTATTTGCCTTCAACTTATGTTATATGCTAACTCCTGCATTCCACATTGGCTCATTTGTGGAGATGTGTGTGCCTGTATATGAAACTCTCAAATATTTTGACATTCTTAATTAATAGGACCATTTCCTTCTGCTAGGTGAACCTGCCCAGGCAGGATAATTTTGGGTTACCTTTTCCTATCAAAAAAGTTAAATTTTTAAAAAAGTAATTGAAGACTGGATGTGACAAGTACATAAGTAGACTGTAATATGAAAAATATAACATGCTTTATTGTCTGGAAAAGGACAGGCTTGTAAGAATGGGTACCTGGGCATCAGAATGATGTCTGGTAAAGAAAAGATATTTGTATATGAATTAAAAGTATCAAATTGTGTTGAATATAAAATACATCTGGAAGCTTGAGGTAAGCAAAGGATATCTAGATGAAGTTCCATTCTGTTTTCAATTAAGTATAGGTAAAGAAGTCTCTCTTTCTGAAGGTCAAGATAAAGGCACTTTGTCTTTATCTGAGCATCTGTTATGTTATGGCTAAGAACTTCCTTTTTCTTAATCCTCCAACTGCTTGTTTTCTTAATCCTCCCAACTGCTTTTTGAGGTGAATAATTATCACTCTATTATAGATGTCAAAACAAGACACATGGGAAATTACTTTGCTCCATGGTCACAATCCTTAGATACTGGCTTCCAAGGGAGGAGAGAATACCTACCAAGTTCTGTCTTGAAGAAAGCAGTGCTTGTGATGTTCTATGCCTAGGAACTCCACAACTAGACTTTTCAGCAGCCACAGATGGGCAAGCCTATTTTGTAGGACCATTCATCCTGATTTCCTCATCATTGGCTCTCTGCTCCCTTAGGACAACTCCATCAGGTATAAATTGCTTTTAGTTTACATAATCTGGTGTTGTAGGCCCTCTCAACCCAGACGTTTCCCCCCTTTTGTGGTGCTAAAATTCTGTATATCCTAACAAGTACAACAAAGGTTTTTTGTGTTTTTTTAAAAAGGACACCAGATGTGGTGGCTCACACCTGTAATCCCAGTGGCTCAGGAGGCTGAGGTAGGAGGATTGCAAATTCAAAGCCAGCCTCAGTAATTTAGCTAGGCCCCAAGTAATTTGGCAAAACCCTCTTTCAAAATAAAATAGGACTGGGGATATGGTGCAGTGGTTAAGTACCCTTGTTTCAATCCCTAGTACAAAAAAAAAAAAAAAAAAAGAAAAGGGGGCAAATGATTGATTTTGAGTTCAGTAACAGAATAAAAGGAAGACATTGACGAAAGGTAAAACTTTGTAATGAAGAATTACTTCTTCCTAAAAGAGTATCATCCCACAGAGGTCTTGTTTTACTGTGTTTTCTGTTTAGTATATGTTTACCTCATTTTGGCCACTCCATGACCTTTTTCACAGTGTTCTGACACTGATTTGGAAGGGCTTTAATGATTCTTTATACTCTAATGCAGTCTGTCAGGCCATGGGTCAGTGCCTTGCACATAGTAGACATTCAGTTAATAAGTGAATGAAGGAATATACATCTTTGTGATGTGGTAAAGGGTACTAGATTACAAAAGAAAACTCAAAGGAACTCCTTTATGCTATTGTTTGAAACTAAGATTAATAACTATTAAAGCAATTATCTCAACATCTAAGTGTTTTATATGTAGTTACTTTTCAGAAAACAATATGACCTGAAGTTTGCAAAAGCAAATGTCATAGTGGGTCTGTTATTTTAAACACAACAACAACAAAACAGAAAAGTTGATGGGTACGTTCTACAGGTTAACTAATATATAATCCACCCCATGCATTTTATACCAAAAATGCCTCATCAATCTAATCTGGCATATTTTAAACTAAGGAAAAACTTGGCAGATATATACAACTGATGTGGAAGTTGGTGGTTGCCTTGGACTGTTGAACAGGAATTTTTTATTTTGACATGTTGTATCTGTTGCACGAGATTATTTTCTTTATCCTTTTCCCAGTTAAGGGACAGATGAGTAGAAACAAAAAGATGGCGGATTTCTTCATTCTGTGACTGCTTGTGTTTTTGGAGATGTCACTAAAGTTTTTTTTTTTAAACAAAAAAATTTAAAGCAAAACATAAGCCTCAGTTCCTGCAGACTTGTTTTCTTTATAGTACAAAATTCTGGATTTACATATTTACTAAAGCTGGCTTGGGTGATTGTTGCCCCTCTTTCACTTCGATTTTGGAAAAATTTTTTTTTTCTAATTTCAAATCAGTATCAAATTTCAAATCATTCTGTGATCATGAATGTTTTTTGCAAAAAATAAAATGACCCTTATACACCTCTTTATCCCCTATCCACTTGACCTGAAAAAACTAGCAGAGTGCAGTGGAGGGACCATCATAAGAAATCACTGCCCTATCTACCATTTGTGTTTAGGACTATTAAGATAAATTGATGAGTACAGGGAAAATGAATACCCAAAGACTACAGTGGTGGGTAGAGAATAGTGCAGAATTTGAGAGAAGCCTGGGCAGGCTGGAATGTAAATTACCATATAAAGAGAGTGGAATTTTCCAAGATGAAATTAGTGATTATGAGAAGAGTCCACTGGGGAAGTCAGCAGTGACTTGGTTTACTGAGGACAGTCCCAGTTTAAATTTGTGTATCATTTTAATATGTTATTTGAGTGTCCTCTGTGTCAACATTTTCTATTTAGAATATTTGCAGAATTTGCTGCAGCGCAAGGGGAATAAACCTTTTGACATAGTTGAGAGACTTTAAATTGTGAAACTTATGAGAAACTTAGTTGATTTCCAGAGGGAGGAAAACTTCAGATCACTTGTCTAGTGAGAATTAAGGGTAACAAAAATAGATAATGTTAAAAAGGGGGTTACCATGTGAGAGATTCTGTTTCAAAGCTCACATGCCAGTCTTAATGTTTCTGCCACTTTGAAGTTACCTGTGTCAGTATTCCTTGCTCCTCCACGCTCTGGCCACCAAGGCCCTCACTTGAAGGAGCTCTAACTGAAATTCCTAGTCTTAATTCATACGTACAACATTAGGACTACTTGTTAATATTAGAAAATGATGAATGAATTAACCAAAATCCTAGTCATATGAAATTCCTAGTCTTAATTCATACGTACAACATTAGGACTACTTGTTAATATTAGAAAATGATGAATGAATTAACCAAAATCCTAGTCATATTGATTTTGATTTTCTCTACACAGTTTCCTGATGCTGTTTGTAAAAAATAAAAATTCCAGATATCAAAAGTGGGTTTTAGTTTCATCAAATTTGGGAGAAAGTTCTTTCTGTGGTTTGTTTATTAATACATTTATTTTTGTGCCAGGCATTTAACCCAGAGGTTATTTACCACTGAGCCACATCACCAACCATGTCCATATATATGTGTTTTGTTTTTTTAGGTGGGGGAGATGGGGCCTCACTAAATTGCTGAGATCAGATTTGAACTTGCAGTCCTCCTGTTGCTGGGATTACAGGCCTGCGACAGCGACAAACCCAGCTGTTCTAACACTAACACATTCTTAATTCTGCTCCCCCTCTCCCTCTACTTCTATCAGACTAAATATATTCCAGCACCAATACCCCAGTCTAGCCTCTGTTTGTTTAGTAGTTTCCCTAGTATATAAACAGTGACTGGGAAAATATAGGTTTTCTTAATATTCTTTGAAACAAAGCCTAATTTTAAAAGCTGCTTTTAAATTGACCTTTTAATGAGCTAATAAAAATGGAAATAGTTGCTGGGTTTGGTAGTGCACGCCTGCAAACCCAGTGACTTAAGGCTGAGTAGGAGCACAAGTGGAGGCCAGCTTCAGCTACTTAACTGAGATGCTGTCTTCAAAAGGAGTGGGGACTGGTGCTGGGGGTTGCTCTTTGGGTTCCAGTGTCACAAATAAATGAATAATAAGTTTTAATGAGGTTTTTACTATGGTTTATGAATTATGGATGAGCCAGGTGTGCCTGTTGTGCCTTATAAAGACAAAACTTTCAAATATCTAGTAAGTACACAATAGGAGACTTTCCAAATGAATTTTAATTTTCAACAAGAGAAAGATATTTGCCCCCCTGACTTTAGCTTGGTTACCAGGAAAACCCTTTACACAGAATAACACCTGCCTCACTCTATGGTAATCACCGTGGGACTGGGGTTCAAACCCAGGCGCTCTTTACTACTGCACTACAGCCTCAGTCCCTTTTATTTTCTGAGACAAGCTGTCGCTAAATTGCCCAGGCGGACCTCCAAATTGTGATCCTCCTGAGTCGTAGCTGGGCTTACCGGCTTATGCAACTACGTTTTGTTCTGTCACTTTCTAATTTGAGCAATTACGGGGATGAAGAAACTAGTCAGTTTACAGTTTCTTTGTAAACTTTTTATTTAAAAGAGGGTAACAACTAGTTACATACATACTTTCATGGCCATTAGCATTTCTTAAAATTGTGGGAAGCTCTCTAAAGCCTATTTAACAGTAATCTTACCCATTTTTTTTTTTTTTTTTGCCACCCACCAACTTCTGCCCTTCTCTGAATCACCTTTGAAGAGATAGGAACTCTTAAGACCACGAGCTCACACATTTGCTCGGTTCTCCCAGTATATCAATGACTTACAGGTCTCTAACAGACAGGTTCTTTATCCTTTTCTAAAGGCTTACAGGGAAAATTTTGGACCAGAAATCTTAAAATCTGGGCATTTAATTCTGTCCACTCCGTTTCCCACAATCATCAAGCAGGCCCTAACACCACCGGGCTTAACATCACAACAAGAGCAAAATCAAAGCCATCTGCAGGGAAGGCACTTGCACGGAGTCACTGGCGAAGGTTGGGTCAAAGCTTGACGCATTTCAGAAATGCATGAAGTTTGGGCAATTTACAAACCAAGGGTGGGCCTAAGACTTTGGCTAAGAGGCGTCAACAAATTCATTACTTTCCTGTGAGTTTCCAAAAAAAATGCATATTCTTTAGGGGAAAAAAAAAAAAAAAAGGCCCACTGAATCCAAAACTAGCAAATTAGGGCTGGGAAATATTCTGTTTAACTTCCCACTCCAAGAAAGCATTTGAACTTGCAGGGCGCGAGCGAAAAGGACCGGAAGTTAACACGGGCGCCTCTTGCGCAGGCGCAGTCGGGCATCTCCCATTGGTCACCTCGGCTCCGGGAGCGGGTCTCTTCGCCTTTGCGCTCTGCTTCCTTTCCCACTCTTGTTAGAGTGGCGGTGTGGTGAAGTGCTGGCTGTTGGTATTGCGGAAGGAACCCTGGCATCCCTGGCCTCTAATTCCGGTGGCTACGTAGGTTTTAACTTATGAAATCTGTTGGAAGCGGTGGTTTGCTCATCCTCAAGTACTTAGTCTCTCTTGACTGGTAGGGTGGCTCAGGGTTCTCAAACCTTCGGAGCGGGGCGGCAGGGGCGTGTGGGAATACTTCCGTGCACCCTCACCGCTCAGGGCCTTAACCAAACACTCGATTTTAGTACCCGGCCTGCCGACGGCGCCAGGACCTTTTTGATAATATTCGCGAGTATTGACAGGGAAAACTGACGTAGTAGAAGCCGTGCTGCCGATTCAGTACATATACTTTAAAGACGATTCAGAAAATTGTTTAATTAAAACCGTGTACTTTTTTGATTGCGATTTTTCTTACTACATGAATTAGGGCCGGACATCTAATCAACATACTGTATTGGGATTTCCGAGCCCAATGGCGACAAGGGAGCCAGGAGATGTCGTAGCACAGTCCACCCTTCCCACTTCAGCCAGTCACAGCAAGGAAGCGCCTGAAAAAACCGAACTATGCCCTCAAACTTACTCTCGTGGGGCATACAGCAGCAGTATCATCGGTTAAGTTTAGTCCTAATGGAGAATGGCTAGCAAGTTCTTCTGCTGATAAATTAATTATAATTTGGGGAGCATATGATGGAAAATATGAGAAAACACTATATGGACACAATCTAGAATATCAGATATTGCCTGGTCATCAGATTCCAGTCTTCTTGTTCTCTGCCTCCGATGATAAAACTTTGAAGATATGGGATGTAAGGTCTGGAAAATGTTTGAGAACATTGAAGGGACACAGGAACTATGTCTTTTGCTGTAATTTCAATCCACTATCCAACCTCATCATTTCAGGATCCTTCGATGAGAGTGTGAAAATATGGGAGGTGAAAACAGGAAGGTGCCTCAAGACTTTGTTCTGCTCACTCTGACCCAATTTCTGCTGTTCATTTAATTGTAATGGGTCTTTGATAGTATCAGGTAGTTATGACGGTCTCTGTAGAATCTGGGATGCTGCCTCAGGTCGTGTTTAAAAACACTTGCTGATGATGATAACCCTCCTGTCTCTTTTGTAAAATTTTCTCCAAATGGTAAATATATTCTCACTGCAACTTTGGACAATACTCTTAAACTGTGGGATTACAGTAGAGGCAGATGCCTGAAGACATACACTGGTCATAAGAATGAGAAATACTGCATATTTGCCAGTTTTTCAGTTACTGGTGGAAAGTGGATTGTGTCTGGTTCAGAGGATAACCTGGTTTACATTTGGAACCTTCAAACTAAAGAGATTGTACAGAAATTACAAGGTCATACAGATGTCGTGATCTCAGCAGCTTGTCATCCTACAGAAAACATCATTGCATCAGCAGCATTAGAAAATGACAAAACAATTAAACTGTGGATGAGTAACTGCTAAAGCCAGGTTAACAAAAAAACTTATTTGAAAGATGGTTTTTCTAACTGGTATAGTTTTGTATTTCTTTTAAAAAATTATCTTCAATTATAAGATTTAGAGATTTTCAATCTAAGTATACAAAATGAGACAGTTGTAAAAGCAAGTCTAGAGTCTGCCTGGGGCTTCTGTTAGGAATTGCCTGTTAGGAATCTCAGATCTATTTGTCCCTGTATAAGTTTCCATTCTGTTTCTCTTGTAACTATTGTAGAGGGTTGGTTTATTTGGAAAATATTTAAAAGTAAGGTCGATAAGACAGGATGACTGATTGAGGTGGGCAAGAGAGTTTGCAGTTTTCTGGTTTGGGAGGTCAAATGAACAAGAGCATAAGGCTGGGGTAGTAATGGGAGGATTGCAGATACATGTCACATGCCTCCTGCACTTTTAGTGATACCTTACATGATGGGATGTGAAACAGTACATAGAATTATGTCACTAAATTGAGGAAAGTATGTCCTGGTTAGGTTTATTCTAAGAGTCTATGAACTTTTAATTGAAGGACCTCTACCTCATTAGGTATGCTACATTGAATGGCAGGACCTCCACCTCATTATTAGGTTGTGCCATCTTGTGATGGCAATGTGTGCTACATTGAATGGCGAGACTGCTCTCCTTCAGGATGTTACCTAACTTCTATATACTTCGGACTCATTGTACGTAAGTCACTTCTTGTGCCATCACTGCCTGCCTCCCTCTAGGCTCAGTGGACAGCTGAATTAGATTTTCTTCTTTCTATACAGTTCCTGATATAAAACTCAAAAATAATATTTGCCAATGTGTCATAATGTTTTCATGGGCCATGTTTTTAGCAGATATGAGTTCTGTGGGATCAGGAAGTTTCGATCCCACAGAGCTCATTATTCACCTTTGTATTCTGTTTGATGAATGACAGTGTGATACCACAACACCCTTTATTCCTTGCCTGCTTTCAATAAATTTTAGTAATAAAATCTAAAATAAAAATATAACGTAGAAATAAAAAATACAACGTAGAAAATAGTTTCTACCATGGAGACATGATAAACATACAAAAAAAATCTAAAAAATTAATACAACAGTAATTTTAACTGAAAGCAACAAGGGCAAAACTATCTTATATTTTATAGCACCTCATAGTGCTCATTAAATTGTATTTGACAAATTCTGAGGAATATATATATATAGTGACTAGAATGGTAAATTACAAGTCGAGTATTAGTGTAAGAGGTTGGTATATGAGGATACTGGAAAAAGTAGTGTGTATTAGAGGCAGTTCTGAAATTGTGGCTAAGAAATTTATATTTAACCCTTAAAGAGATAGTCATAGTATGTTATCACGTAGAGAATAACAATGAGAAATGGTTGTGTGAATTCTTGGTGCATGGCAATAATTATCAGCCTTTAGTTAAGTGAGACATTTTTATTAAACCTACAAGAATCACACTTAAATGCTCTTCAACAGTTAAAAATAGTTTCTATGATGAAAAGTTAACTGTTTTTAAAAGAAATACTGTTAAAATCTACCCAAATTTAAAACATTTGGTTTAGGGGGTCCCAAAATAATCAAGAAAAATTAATCTTTTAAAATATATGAGAAACAATAATGCTTTTTGATAATAACTTTGCAAGTGGATACCTAAAAGGAAGCTAAGGTCAAATTACTCTAGAATAAAGTATATAAACAGACATCATTATCAACATTATGAAGCTATCATGTATTAGATTTTATTGAGTATTTTATTAAAGTTCCCAAACAGCAGCATATATCACTTTTTAATTTCTGTTATAACTGAGGAGAATTAGTATATTGGGATGAAATATAATGACTTATCCATTAATATAATGAGGCATGTGACAATAAATTAAGTAGTTATAATAGAAACCAGTACCCATATCTGAGACAACGTGGCATCCCAAAGTCAAAGTGATATGTATGCTAGGTGCACATGTTCATCTTTCAACACTAATGAGAAAATGCATGAGATTTTCATATTTGAGGAATTTAGTTTCTCAGGCAGCAGGAAAGGGACCAATTGGGAACCATCATCCATGGAGCTAGGAGGTGACTGTTCTGGCCTCCAGCAAATCCATGATGATAGAATTTCTAAGTCCCCACAAACTCCTGGCCAGATCACTCTCATCACCTTGCCAGGACATTTTCAAATAATGTTCTTCAAATGAACCCCATCTGCCAGATGCCCAAGATACAGTGAAGTCTGGCTGCTTCTCAGGGCTCTTTCAGGAGCCAGCCTCCCCAAAGCACCATGGCATTGTAGTGACCTGGGCAATATAGTCAACTATCTTCCTTACCCTTTAGAATTAAGTACCAGAAGAAGAAATAGAGAACTAAAAGCTATTTTGGCCTCTGGAGAGATGTCACTTTGGTAATGGGAACAAAAGTAAGATAGATTCCTGATTCTCTAAGAGTTAATATTATTGAAATAAGTTCTCTCATTTTTAAATTTTCTCCAAAAAGCTGGGAGGCTGCATTTTACTTGGATTAAAGCCATAAAACATAGACAAGTTTTTAAGAAAATTTATTTGTACATCTACAGCAGAAAACAGGGAAACAGTTTAAGTTTGTGCAAATCACAGTGATGAAGTGGAGCTTCACCACATCCTTTTAAATACAGGCTTGCTGCAACATTATTCCTGGATTTTCAAAATCCAGCCAGCACGGATGCTTCTCTGCTACTCTGTTTTAGCCTTCATAGCTGCTTCCTCTCTGAGACGAGCTTTCTTTTCTAAGTTCAAGCTTGTTAAAGACTCATTTCTTTTGGCAGCCTAAAATGAAGTAAATTCGAACAGGTGATTATGCCAGGCTGAAGAGGCATCATTACCTTCCACTAAGGACAGCAGGGTCCTCCACATGCCTTCTACATCATCTAATGCTCTGGACTACAGTAGCCTCCCCAAGCACAAGATTAGTGCACACCTCTCCCTTTCTGGCCTCTTTCTGTAAATTTGCAGCTTTTCCTTATTCCTTTTATTCCCTTATTTTTCCTTTTATTTCCTCCCTTTCCTCCCTCTTCTCTTTGATATTAAATACCTTCTCATTTCCATTTCATTTTTTCTTCTTTCACATTTCTCCTTCCCAACTCATTTGCATACTTTCATACTCTTCTAGCTCCTTACTGAAGCTAGCTTACATAAACAGATCAGTTTCAAAATCTGTATACCAAATAAGTGAAACTAAGCATCCATACAAGCTGGTATTATATCATCTGTAAACAATTAGGTATGGGGAGGGGGAAGAGAATGGGAATGAATAGGAAGTTGATGGGAATAGGACAAAACACAAAGTAGTTAATTTTGCTCTTTTAGTCACATTAAGTTGAAAAGTCCTCCATTCCAGTAGCATTTAACAACTTTTGGAAATGGAAATTCTATAAAAGATAAATGTACCATTTTATGTAACAGAACGTGAGAGGAACTCTCTATAGCATATATGCCTGGATGATGCTAAAAGAAATCCCAGGGGATAATTTGCTTAGGCAGTAAACTCAAGTTTATTAATAAATGCAAGTTTAAACAAATATACAAAAGCAATGCAGAATTCTGAAAATCCACATCTTGTTCAGAAGCTTCTGAAGGCTTCAACCTGAGAAGTCAAAGATGAAGACAGGGAAGACTAAAGTGGGACAGCATTGGTGTTTGTTTTCAAGAGAACTTGGCCTATGTCAGCACTCTTGCCCTTTTGTGCTCCTATGAGGGCAGCCTAAAATGGTTAATGTTTATGTAACTACAAGACTCTAAAGAGAGCCAAAAGTTCATTTCCTTTTACTCTGGAGTCACTGAGGATAAGGAAATAGTTAACAATGGGTGTGTAGAGGAATCTTTCTAATATCTATTATTAGTTATAAGACATCTCTTCCAATATGGAAGCTGTAACACAGATCAGACATTAAAAGATAGGTTTGACCAGCACTACTGAATATAAAAATGACTCCATCTTAATAACAAGGATAACATACCGGGAGGTGTGGTAACATGCAAATTTGGATCTGATTTTTTTACCTTGACATTTATTAGCTATGTGATTTTGGGAAAGTTATTGACCATCTCTCAGTTCAGGTTCCTCCTTTATAAAAAACAGTAATAAGAGAACTATATTTTAGGTTCTGAGGATTATTATGGTGATTAAATAAGCTTAACAGTTTACCCTTCTACATAGTAAGCACTCAATAAATGGGAAAAATTTTACTGTAACCTTGATTAGGTGGCTCTGTTATTTGGGAGCTGGGTAGCCTTGGGTAAGTTACGAAAGCTTTTAAACTAGTTTCCCTATCTATAAATGAGTACCTATCTTACAGTGCTGTTGTGAGGTTCAGACGAGACAATAATAGAAAAGTACCCAGAATGCAGTAAGTATTCAATTAGCAATAGCTATTAATTTATAATCTGTATCAGAACAAAGACTTCTAGATTTTCATTCCTATGTGCTGCTTAGAAGCAGTGGTCCTCAGACATATGGCCATGTTTGGCTGAACTTCAAATAAAGAATCATGATAAGATGTTCACTGTGATTAAGGCAGTTATAGTGAGGATAAATAAGTCCATATACTGATGGTGCTTTATAAATATGCAGTGTTATAAAATGCCCCTGTCCTATTTCTTGTTTCATATTATTTATAACAACTATGATAAACAACACTTTTTACACAAAATAATATTTCTTCACCATGCCAAAATTAGGGCTTACCATTTATCCTGACAATAACTCACGTTTGTCCCTACTATGTCTTATTTTGTTTCCTATCATTTCTAGCCTCTTCTTGGATAGTAAACAGTAGAGGCAATCCCTGCTTTCCTTCCTGGTCTTCTGTGGAGAGAACTGAGACACAGAGGGGAATACTCTCACCTTCTTGCCCCTCGATAATCATCAGGATGCATCCTGCCACTGTCAAGGCAATCATTATATAGCTAACCTTCACCCGGATCTTGTTCTTTGCAGCATCAAGCATCTCAAACCTAATAGTACAATGTGATCAAGAAAGAATGTTAGTAACTTTTCTCTTTCTGAAGCTGCAGCAAGATATCAAGTTCTGTGTACCACAACTTAGAAGTGTAGTGTCTATAAATATAAAAAGGAGACAGGAACTGGAGATCCACAGTATTTTGGGGAGGATGAGCAATTTTCACAACCATTTATGTGTTTAACAGCAAGATGGCAAAAATTTAAAGTACAAAAGAAGTAAGAAGACAATATGAAAGAGTGAGCCAGGAACAAAGCAAAAAAAAAAAAAAAAAAAAAACAGCAACAAAAACCCAGCAAGGCATATTAAACTACTTTTGCTATGATGGGCCCCAATTTTGGCTCTCAGGTTTCTAGCAGCCAACACTAAAAATGAAACTATTAGCTAATTATCCCTAGGGTTCTTAAGAAGAAAATATGTGATACAATGACTGAAGAATACCCTGATAGCAGATATTGCTATGAGCTTCCAACACAAAGTACAATTCAGAAATAAGACCAACATGAGAGAGAGTCAAACAATGTGCTCTATATAACCTGGCTTTTTTTGTCTTGAACCAGGAGTAGACTGGAGAATATCTAAGCCAGTAGAAAGATCCTTTAAGTGAAAGTCCCTTAATATTTACCTTTTAACTAAATATTTAAATATTTACCTTTTAACTCAGTTTTACTAAAACTGAGTAAGTTTGTGCTCTTTGGCAAGTGCCTGGAGTACAGCTCTTCTAAATCTGTCCTCTGAGTGAACACTCATGTTCCCCAATAGAAAGTTGGGGGTTGGATCATCATGTTGGGTAAAAGGTAAGGGGTATAACACGGTAGAGTCTAAAGAGAAAGCCACTCTACCTTGGTTATTTTGTAGATAGGCAGTGGTTGTATTACCTGGGTGCCTAGTAGAGTCTCAAGGTAGAGCATGTGGAGTCATAATGGGGCCCAGGATAAAGGACTTCTGGTCTCCTCCAAAGTGTACATAGGAAATGATAGTCTCTAGATGATGGAATTGGAGTCCTTTTTAGTTTTCTTCCCCCATGTCTTCAACACATTACTTTGAAAATCAGGTGGGGAAATGGTTTTTAAGAAATGTTTGGAAGGAGGCATAGGGTTTGGGATGTTGCAGGTGGATAAGAGGAGGACCCTTAAAACACACACATAATGTGATATGAGAGCTGGGAACTGTAAGGCAGCAATGTGGAAGGAGTTCTCCAGGTACCAAAACTGGGCCTACAGTGGTGGGAACCAAGAACAACTTCTAAAGATTGTGAATTACTCAAGAGCACCTGAGATCACACTACTACTCATTTTGGCAGTATTTTATGTGAACTGGTATGTCCAAATGAAGTGCTGTGATTCTCATGGACAGTGATATATTTTACAGGTCAAGGAACATTTAAAAAAGTAAAGTACATTTAAATAAGGCCATGATATTGCCATTCATCCCTCAGGAAGCAATAAGAAGGTTAAGCAGTACTTGTTCAGAACTACCAGCTCAAGGATAAATGGTTGCCTGAGTCCAGGAAAAAGTCTTTTGGGGTGACTCACAGGCAGTATTTTGGACCTGAGGTGAACCTGGAACCAACTATAGGACAGGCTAGGGAAGGTGTTCCATAGCAAAGCCTATACAGCATCAGTTAGAAAAATATGTAGCAGCTTATTTTCTGTTGGAATATTCAGAAAGAAATCAAGAGCACAGGCAAGAACTTGATATCACTGTTATTTCTAGGGTGCTCTTATTTTCCAGGAGAGTACACTATCACTTAAGCTAAGATGGATAAGGATTCTTCTGCTGAAACAACTCTAGTGAAAATAATGTGCTAATCTGATTGGCAGAAGCAGAAAGGTTCTATTGCTGGGTGCAGTGGGTATGAGCCTGTAGTCCCAGCTACTTGGGAGGCTGAGATGTGAAGATCACCTGAGCCCCAGGTGTTCAAGGTCAGTCTGGACAATACAGCGAGACCCTGTTTCAAATAAATAAGTAAAAAAATTTGAAAAAATTTTAAATTCTTTTGTAAAAGAAAATAAATACTATCTTTCCGGAAAAGTGGTCCTGAATGAACCCAATTCTTTTTCAATCCTGAAAACAAGAAGGCCCCAGAAGAGTTTACCACTGAAAGAACGTGCAGGAACTTTGTCTGATATCTGTCTCTCAGTAGGATGATGCCCAGAGAGGAGCTAGCATGTACTTCTCAGAACCCCTTCTGGTCAAGATTCCTACTAGTCAGGGTCTTTGGCATGAAGCTGGAACACTGCTGCCAAGTGGGGTTGATTCTGCCCCCCAGGGATATTTGCTAATATCTAGAGATATTTTTGTCACCACTAATGGAATGTTACTGGCACCTAGAGGATAAAGGCCAGGGATGTTGCTAAACATCATCTAGCATGCAAGTCAGGCCCTACAACAGAATATTCCAGCCCAAAATGTCAACACTGCTGAGCTTGAGAAACTCTTGGTTTGGAGGAACCTGTATTCCATTATCTACAAAGTGAAAAAGTCCAGGATTATAGCCAAAGCTATGTTTAGGAAAGTGGTGACAGGAGGCACTCTTTCTTCCTCTCAGAAAAAGAATGTATTATGCTGAAACTCTTTTATGCCTAAGGTTGATCTTGAGTGGATATTGTAGACTATAGTTACTGTCACTGATATCTGAGTGATATACCCAGATTAAATACAAACTTAAAAAAGTGAATACTATTGTTCAGTCACATTCCTGTGACTAGGAGATGAAGCTAAATATCAGCTAGCTTTGGAAAACCTGACGAACATAAGTTTTCCAGCACTATTTCTGTTCTGGGTATTTGCCAATGAGCAAAGTAAAAATGCTTCTGAATTTGATTGAAAGGTTTTAAACAGTCAGAACTCAGAGATTCTGCTCTTCCCTGAAAACAGATCAGTGAGAAATACAAGCTGATTACAATCCTGAATTCAGTACTCACGAGATGGTCTCTGGGATTTCATCTTCCTTTTTGAAGCGACCTGACCATATCAGGATCTTCCTTTCCCAATCTGTTGGTTTGTGTAATGGCACTCTGTGGCTGTATTTGTCTGTGAGAAAAAAAACAGACAAGAAATCTTACTTGAGATTATAACTCCCAGGTTTATCATGAGAAAAAATGCTATTTGTGCTTTTTTTTGTTATTCACTAGACAGAAACACTGAGAAACTTCAAGCTAATTAGAGCTTTGTTTGAATGAAATTTCTTAGAAAGCTTTGTTTTTCTTTTTTTGTGGTACTGGGGATCGAACCCAGAGTCCTCTACCACTAAACACATTCCCTACACTTTTTTTTGACCCAGGGGCTAAGTCACTTAGCCTGGCCTTGAATTTGCAATCCTCCTGCCTCAACCTCCTGAGTCTATGAGATCATAGGCGTGCATCACCAAATCCAGCTAGTATGCTTTATTTTTCAGATGAGATTCCAAAATTCCCTGAGGACTAAGGTAAAATAAAAGTAGTATTTCCCCATATAAATACTAACTACTGAAAAGTAAAAGAATACCATGAATAAAAAAATGAAGGTAAGGATGAACTAAGAAGGAAATAGTAAGAAACTTGTTTGAATACAGCAGTTTGAGTCTGTAAGGTAAGATCAGATTATAAAACACCTTGACCACCAAGCTAAGGAGATTAGACCTGGTTTGGGAACTATGTTTTGTTTGCAACGGGGTCTAACTATGTTGCCCAGGCTGGTACTGAACTGGGGTCCAGGAATATTTATAGATAAATATCAGTAAATATTTATAGATAAATATCAGTTGGAATTCTTCAGTTTTTATATTATATAGAAATGACAGTGACAAGGGTTTGAGTTAGGATGTGGAATGGATGTGGCTACAGTCAATACCCAAACTTTTAGTCCTGATTTTGCTGTATCTAAAACATAATTTGATTTGGTTCCTTAAAAGATAATTTCTAGACTACTAAACATCTATATTCCTACAAAAAACTCCAATCCAACCCTTGAAGCAAGAAAAGGAGAAATGGCAAATGTAGAAATCATTGTACATGTGAGTACAATATACATATAATATGCGAAGCTTAAACTACAAGTTTGGGCATGATGTAGGAACCCCTATGAGTCTAGGTTCTTTAAGTTCCTAGTTGTCCTACTCTTTGGGAGACACCTATTGCTTAACTAGAAAACAAATAAAAACTTACTAGATGGCACTTTGGGATTTTCCTGTGGTTTAGTGCAAAATCCATTTATTTGCTTCAAATTAGAGTTTGTGGTAAATCTTACAGATGAGGCAGCATCTTTTTCATATAACCTAAAAAAATTCCCTAGAAAAGAGAGAGAAATATTTTCAGAGGAGAAAATATGAAGTTTTTTCAAGATTACAAATGCTTATAAGTTGTATATTTAAAATATTAGCTCTTTTAGAAAATTAAACTATACATATGTAAGATACACAACTTATTTAAGGTGCTATGATTGGTGTTGTTTTAAACTATAAATGCTTTGCTGATTAGGAAATCAGGAGTCTGCAACATAAATGTTTTATGAGCTATAAATTTTTACATAAGACTTCTCACATGTATCCTGTTATAATTACTCTGGTGGCAACATATGTATTAGAGCATTCAGGTTGTTTAGGTAAAAGAATAGCAACCTCCAAGAAGTGGTAAAAGAAGTCATCTAGTATAGTCATAGATATAGTTTTACACATTAATATGTAGTTTTATATTAACATAAAATATGTAGTTTTTTAATAAAATTTTAAGTTCAAAGCTCATATAGAAAGTATTATCAACTCCTATGTGTTTATCACCCAGTTACAAGTATCAACACCTACCAATAAATATTTTTCACCTAAATGTAATCATTTTCTACCCCCTACTGGATTATATAAAGCAAATTCCAAACATCATATTACTTCTTCCATAAACACTTGAGTTGTTCTCCAAACAACTTTCTAAAATCACATCCAGAATACCACTACTATAACTAAAAAATATTTCCTTAGTAACAATACATTATGACTAAATGATACTAAGATTAAAATTTCTCAAATGGGCTCATGGGTGTTATCATTATTGTGGTTGAGGTGGGGATTGAGCCCAGGGTCTTGCTCATACTAAGCAAGTGCTCTACCACTGAGCTACATTCCCAGCACAGCTCATATTTTGTGTTTGCTTTTTAAAAATTTTTTTAGTCGCAGAAGGACACAATACCTTTATTTTATTTATTTATTTATTTATTTTTATGTGGTGATGAGGATCAAACCCAGTGCCTCACTCATGCTAGGCAAGCACCCAGCCCTCATTTTTTTTTTTTTTGGTTGTTTATAGTTGGTTTATTCCAACTAAATGCACACATTGAATATGACTGATGCTTCCTGAGTTTTTTAAATCTACAAGTTCGTTCTCCCTTTAAAACTTTTTTTGGGTGGGAGGTCATTTATTTGTTGGAAAAACTAGAGTCATCAATCCTACAGGGCTTCCCTCATTTTAGATTTTGCTGAATGTATCACCATGGTGTGGCTACCATTTTCTTACAATGCCTCTATTTCTTGAAAACAGATTTTTGAAGATTGATAAGATTCAAGTTTTTTTTTTAGCAAGGTACTATTACTTCCTGTGGCATCACATTAAGAAGTGTACACTGCCCAGCATGGTGGTGCACACCTGTAAACCCAGTGACTCAGGCTAAGGCAGGAGGATCACAATTCAAGGCCAGCCTCAGCAACTTAGCAAGACTTTGTCCCAAAAAATAGGAATAGAGCTCAGTGGTAGCGTGCCTCTGGGTTTAATCCCCAGTACCAAAAAACAAAACAAAACAAAAACAAACCCCAAAAAGCTGAACATCAATTTTGGTTTTTTTGTGATATTAAAATTTATGAGTAGAGACTCAGGAGGTTGAGACAGGAGGATCACAAATTCAAGGCCAGCCTCAGCAACTGAGGGAGGCCCTCAGCAACTTAGGGAGACTCTGTCAAAAAAAAAAAAAAAAATGATGGGTAGGTGCTACTAGTCTGATTTATCCCTTATAAATTTCTTTATCAACCTTTTATCTAATGTTTTTTGCCAGCAAACGTGATTGTTTCATTAGGGGGTTACAAAATGGTAGTATTCTTTTTCACATTAATATTTGATTATCCTAAGGTATAAGTCATCAAGAAGATGTTAGGATAAATGCTTGATTCTTTTCCTTTATCTGCCAGGTTTCAAATTAATGAATTGGGTTTCCTTGCAAACTTTTGTTTGAAATTAGTATAAAAACCCTGCATTTTACATATGTGATATACTCTAATCTGTTTCAGTTATTATTATTTTTTTAATGCTCAAATGTTCTCATCTTTAGTCACTGGGAACACTTCAAGACTGGTTCAAGTCCTTTTGAACATTGCTCAGTGGTCACTGATGGCTTCTGCATTCTCTGTCAAGATGTTTTGGGCTCATTTTGAACATTCCCTGCCCCTGACCTGGAATTACACATTTCTCTAAGAGGTTCTGGTTCCTTTAAAGAAGAAATGTAGAGAGTCTCATGGTTTGTCACCATTTCTAAGACTTTTCAGTGAACAAGTCAAGGAAATGTTCTCTTCTCAAAATAATTAATACTTTTAAGAAATTAGTTGTAGTTAATAATTTTCCCTTTCAGTATGAATCATTGAATCAATCAATACTAATCAAAATTAAAAGCAGAGACAGCCAGAAACAGTTTTGATGAGGGTGGGAGATGAACTGGGAAGTGGGTGGGAATTCTGATGAATTGGAAAGTGGCCTTGTGCTTCCGAGGCAGGCACTCTACCAACTGAGCTATATCTCCAGCCCTGTTCCTCCTATTTTTAAAAGAAATTGTGAAGGATTAATTCTTTTTTTAAATTGCTTTTATTGTTTGCTTTTACAGAAAGTTTTTAAGCTAATTCAATTTCTTTATTCAGTATAGAGCTTTTCAGATTTTATATTTTTTACTCAGTTTCAGCAATTTTTGTCTTTTTAGACATCTGTCCATTTCATCTATGTCATTTTTGGCATTTAATTGCATGCTGTGTATTTGGCCACAAGTTTCTTTAGCTTAGTGATCAGCTAATAATTAGAGACATCTATAAATAAGTTTGTCAGTCTTTGCTGAAGGACTCTTGAAGGTGTATTGAAGCAAGTTTTCTACCCATAGGCAGTTTTCGACCCATAAACAGTTTAGAACACTAACTTGGCCTTCAATTCCTGATTGCACAGAGTCTAAATGAGTCAGAGGTGAAGGCTTAGGGACTTCTCAGGTCTTTCCTAGGGCACGTACATAATCTTGCACATATTCCAACCCAGAAAGATGTCAGATCTTTTCAGATATCAAAATGGATATCTCATTCCCAGGATTTTCCTTTTAAATTTTTCAACTGCTTCGTCTTTGACCCAAATGTTATTGCCTTCCTATGTTACGCTAAACAAATGCTGCCATTTTCAATAAATACCTCTGGAAAAGCTGTTTGCAAACAGTAAATTCTAAGTCAGGTGAAAAAGACAAGTCCTTTAAGTGGGGGTTCTTAGGGAGCCACCAGGGAGATCAGACACTTAACAGTTTCTGGAGTTGGGGCTTTGAGGGCGCTCCAAACCCCTTTTACCTTCTTCAGTGTATGCTAGACTGTTGGTATTTGTGATGCTGAGAGGAGATGGAAATAAGGCAAGTTAAAACTTCACAAGACTTGTTCTTACCATGATTCAGTCATTTTTTTTTTAAAGATACATACTCCTCAGATTGTTAAAAGCCCCTGGTTATTTTTCAGTCTGAAACAGCTGATTTTTGGCAATTTCTGGTAGTGTTTTCAATGCTTTTTTGTAGGAACAGATTTTCAGAGGTCCTTACCCTGACATACTGGAAGTTAGAATCTCCGTGTAAAGACTAGTGGTTATGATTTCTTCCATAAGAGACCTTATCATTTTCATTTTCTAGGTCTGCAATCCCTGAGAGCTTTGCTGGTCAAATTAACCACACAACCATCAGTGCCATGTTGGGGAAGCAAGTGATACTATAAGGAAAGTAGATAAATTATAATTGTTCTTGGCTTACTTCCTTACTTTAAATGTAACAGTATTTATAGCACTAGGGCTGACAAGAGGGTTTAATGGAAAAACAAACATGGGAACATCTGTCAAGATGCTTGAAACACATCAGGCACTCTAAAGTTCATTTTTCAAAATTACTAGTTTTTGTATATGAAGTATACCCCAAAGACTTATGTGTTGAAGGTTTGGTCCTCTCAACGCCTCAATGTTCAAAGGTGTGGAATTTGGGAAGTGATTGGATCAAGTAGGCACAAATTTCACGAATGGATTAATCCATTGCTAAGTTCATAGCTGAACAGGCTATTAGGAGGTGGGGCCTAGCAGACCAAAGGGGAGAGACTTAGAAAGGTGTATCCTGTCCCCACCTAACCTGTACCTCCCCCTCCCCACCTTTCCACGTCCTGGTTGCCATGAGGCGAACAGCTCTGCTCTACCATACCTTTTCTGCCATGATGTTCTGCCTCACCAGAGGCCCATAACATGGAGTCAGCCAACCATGGACTGAAACCTCTAAAACTATGGGCCCAAATAGTTCTTCATAGCTCTCAGGATTAAGACGATCCTAAGACACGGAATGCTGTGATTCTCAAACTAGTACATATCAGTCACCTGCAGTTTCTCAATCAACAGTTCTTGTGGTAGAGATAGGAAATTTGCATTTCTTTCTTTCTTTTTTTTAGGCACTGGGGTTTGAACTCAGGGGTACTCTACCACTGAACTATACACTCAGCCCTTTTTACTTTTTGGGAAAGGGTCTCACTAAGTTGTAAAGGCTGGCTTCAAACTTGTAATCTTCCTGCTTCAGCCTCCCAAGTTGCTGTAATTACAGGTGTTCACCATGGTATCTGGCTGGGAATTTGCATTTTTAACAAGCTCCTAGGGGGTACTGCTACTGTTATTTTAGGATTATACTTTGAGAACCACTAAGTTTTCTCCACTAAACAATGGTAAAATATACACAACATAAAATTTACAATTTAAACTACCTTTCAATATACAATTCAGTGGTGTTAAATACATTTACTTTGTTTAACCACTTCTAACATCTATCTCTAATACTTTTTCATCTTCACCAGAGAATCACTGGTTTAAGGTGACCAATAAGGCACCATCTCACACCATGCTGTCCCAGCAGGCACTTAGAAAGGAGCAAGGTTAACTGGCAGCAAGGTAAAAGAACTCTGCTCTCAAAACACAAACCAGGGCTGGGGAGATAGCTCAGCTTGTAGAGTGCTTGCCTCGCAAGCACAAGGCCCTGAGTTCGATCCCCAGTACCGCAAAAAAAAAAAAAAACCACACAAAACAAAGAATCAACATTATTTACTTAGACAGCTACCCTTTTCTACTCTCTTAATTAGAACAGAGGCAGTTAGGAAACAACAGAACAGGCTGTTAAGAAGAGAAGACAAACTACCTGTAAGTTCAGTTTGGGTAATAACAGTAAAGCAAAAAAAAAAAAGTCATGCAAACACGCATGCTTACTATCAATTATATTAAAGATATGCATATTGGTGATATAAATTCAAACACTAATAATTGAGTGCCTACTATGTGCCAGGCACTGCTTTAGGCAAAACAGAAAAGGCATAAAAATCACTGGGCACGTGACTGTGATCTCAGCAATTCGGTAGGTGGAGGCAGGAACATCACAAATTCAAGGCCAGACTCTCAGCAACTAGGCAAGGTCCTAAGCAACTCAGCAAAAGACCCGGTCTCAAAATAAAATATAAAAAGGACTGGGGATGGAGCTCAGTGGTGAAAACTCCCCTGGGTTCAATCCCAAAATAAATAAATAAATAAAAATAAGAGATAAAATCCTGTGCCAGGAGGACTTAAGATTCTACTAGGGAAAAGAATTGCATTATGTCAGGTACTAAGTGCCAGGGGTGGGGGTGGGAGGTGGATATGAAGTGTTTATATGTCTAGAAAAGTGATGTATTTGCGTGAAATTTTAATTTGGGTAGCCAGGGAAGTTCTCTTTCAGAGTGTCCCTTTGAAGAAAATGAGGGAGCTAGTTATGTAGTTATTTGAATATTTTAAACAGAAAGAACAGTAAGTGCAAAGGCCCTAAAGTGATTTTAGGGACCACAAAGAGGAGACCAGGGAGACTGGAAGGGAGCAAATAATGGGAAGAGAATTAGAATTTGATTTGAGGTCAGAGATACCTGGGGCAGAAGTGGCAGGCAGAAACTTGAAGATATGAAAGGTTTACCTTGATCAGAAAATATCTCCCAACTTTTGCTTACTTCATGCCAATTACTTTTACCTCCCTAAAGTACAGGTGCTGATTAAAATATATGCAAATATGATCTAATTATAATTAGAAATAAGACCAATTTAAGAATGTTAAAAATTTATCATTAAAAACAAGCATGAAGTACTTGTGATCCTTGGTTTTGTTTTTGTGGGTACCAGGGATTGAACTCAGGGGCACTTAACCACTGAGCCACATCCCCAGCCCTACTTCGTATTTTATTTAGACAGGGTCTCACTGAGTTGCTTAGTGCCTTGCTTTTGCTGCGGCTGGATCTGAACTCATGATCCTCCTGCCTCAGCCTCCCAAGTAACTGGGATTTACAGGCATGTGCCACTGCGCCCAGCAGTAATTTTGGTTTTTATTTTACAATTACAACAAAATGGAAGTATAAACAAGCTTTAGTATGATTAAGACCTTCTTTTTCTATCTCAAAGAGATAGAACATATTGCCCCGGACATCCAAGACAGAAATTTTCCATTCTCTGGTAGATCACAATTAAAAACATCTAAACCCAAAGAAAAATAGCCCTTTAACCCTCTGGCTGTTCTTGTAGCCTGTCCCTGACTGACCAGTTCTGTGTCCCCAGAGTCCTAGCAGGAAGTTAGGATAAAGATTCATAGTTGCCTCTAAGTCTATGATCAGCAAATGGCTGGTTAATCTTAAGGGCGGAGGTTCTCAAACCTTAGTGTATGCAAGAATCATCTGGAGGACTTGTAATAAAGACTACTGGACAGCTCTGCCAGTTTCTGATTGAATAGGTATGGTCTGAAGATGTATAGTTCTTACACTGTCCCAAGTGATGCTCATTTTGCCCATGTGGGGATATAAAATTAGAAAACCAGTGCCTTACAAGTATTATTGCTAGCTCCTGGCTGTAGACAGCCAACTGGGATGAGACTGATTCAAGTACTACCTTCTCTTCTGGTAGTTCCCTCCTTTCTACAAAAATCCCTTCCAAGCTCAGAATGGGAAGTGGACAGGGGAGAGAATGCCTTTTCCCCCCTGAGACTATTTTAAGATACTCCTGGAGAACAGTAATGCAAAAGGGACATGACAAATCTTTTAAGAATCAGTGATGATAAATGAAAGTTCAGTGAATGCTGGAGGAGAAAGGGACCTTTAGAAGATGATCAAACTTAGTTTTGTTTAACCTACTATCAAGATTAGCTGCAAGTAACACGTTGCTAGCTATGAAGTTTGGCAGTATTTAAAAAAAAAAAAACGACTGTCAAAACTCAAAAAACTTACAAGATCCTTAACATACACAAAATTTAAAACATCAACCAAGATGCTGGAGAATACATGTTTCCTAGCACAAATAACTGGAAGGGCCTGGAATCAGTAACACTTCAGTAGCAATGCTACTGCTCACTCTGCAGAACTGAGTTTCTAAACACCACTCTCTAGTAAAATAAATCAGGGATACTTGGAGAGAAATGGCTGATCGACACCAGGGCAGAGAAAATACAAAAGAGCCTACAGCATCTTTTAGTACCAGAAAGAAAAAAGTATTCAAAAAACAAAAGGATGGGAGCGTGTGAAGGGACACAGGCACTGATCTAAAAGAACTTAAACTAGAATAATTTGAGAAAATAATGCTGTAAGAGACTATAACCAACATAAAGAAGTATGAGCCCATAGTAATAAAAATAACAAGATGAATAAATGGGGACAAGGGATAAATTTTCTTACCAAAAAAAATTCAAATATATGTAGATCCTTCTTCCTGGATTCAACTTAATGACTTCCGTTCAGACTAATGGAGAGGGAAAAAAACAGAACTTTTCCTAGGTGAAACCAACTGGCCAAGGTTAAAATCACCAGTTAAAGTCATGTGGCTTTTATGCACACCTATATGAAGCGATGAGGAAGCACTTTACCTTTGTGATAATTATATTCTTCTCTAAAACCCATAACCCTAGTCAGAGCATAAGAAAACATTAAACAAACCCAAATTGTGTGACATTTTATAAAATACCTGACCAGTATTCTTCAAAACTGTCAAGGTCATGAAAATCAAAGAATGAGAAGCTGTTAGCAACAAAAAAGACTAGAGAGACATGGGAACTAACTGCAATGAAGTTTCTTGGATTGGATTCTGGAACAGAAAATGGACATCACTGATATAATTGATGAGATATGAATAAAGTTAGTACTTTAGTTAATAGTAATGTACTAATGTTCACTTTCTTAATTTAGGCAAATGTACCATGGTTACATACACTATTAACATTACAAAAATTTATTGAGGGGTTTACAGAACTCTGTACTATCTTTGCAACCTTTGGAAATTAAAATCATTCCAAAATAAAAGTATTTTTAAAAACATGGTACTTGGGGGGCTGGGGTTGTGGCTCAGTGGTAGAGTGCTTGCCGGGCCTGTGTGAGGCCCTATGTTCAAATCTCAGTACTGAGTATTAAAAAAAAAAAAAAAAAGGCCCACTAACAACTAAAAAAAATTTTAAAATATGCACCTATTAAAAAATAGGCACATGGTTACTAACTATATCTCTTTTAAACATGAATTTAAAAAAATATTTTCTATTTAAAAAATTAGAGAATTTGATATTATCTCTACAAAAATATTATTCTCACTTGCATTCCAATATACTCCTGGAATGAGAGAGGTAAGGAAAGGGCTGGGGCACAGTAGGAAAAGTGAACAATTCCAGGTCGACCAAGAACGTACAGGTGAGGGTCATCTGACTAGTGTACCTTGGTGGAAATGAGGTGAGACAATGATGGCATACATTTTGTCACACTCCCCCTTTGCTATCCTCAAGTGTAGCTGGCATCACCTGGCAGCTTGTTAGAAATGCAGACCCTCACTTCCCACCCTGACCTATACCATCTAAATCTTCATTTTTTTATGAACTAGCCAGGTGACTCATATGAATATTAAATTTTGAGATGGAAATAGACAACCATATTCACTCAGCAGTTGTTGAGTACTTACTGTGTGCCAGACAAACGGAGACCAATGCCATATATTCTAGAATGGTGCTACTCAGCCTCAGCTAGGAGCTTCACTGAAATGCAGATTCTGCAACTCACTCCAAACCCTCAGATTTTCTGAGGCTGGGGAGTAGAAATCTGTTTTTATAAGCCCCCCAGATCCTAAAGTTTGAGAAGCACTGCTCTGGAAAAGTAAACTTCAAACTTTGCATATTGGAATCTCCACAGTATCTTAAAAAAAAAAAAAAAAAAAAAAAGCTCAGTGCATAAGCACAACATAGAGCAATTAAATTCCAATTTCTGGGAGCAGAACTTGGGCATATTTTTCAAGATTCCCCAATAATTCTATATGCTGCCATGTTTGAGAAAAGCTTCTATATAACAACCAATTGTCATCCCCACTGAACACAGGCTATGTAAATGACCAGAGTACATGTGTAAGGCTGGATACCTTGTCTCTGGATGAATTCAAAATCCCTCTTTTTAATAGCTAATTCATGGAAAAGCAGTTCTACCTCAGTTCTAACTTCTACACATCAATATGTAATTCATTATTTTAGAAGTTTGGAATTCCTGTGGAATGTATTAAAATATGCCCAACTTTCAGATTTTACAGAGCACACATTCTCTAACACACTACCCAATACTTGGTGACATGCAGTGTGAACTGTCCTACAGTTGTCTTACCTACCATCTCCCTTGGAAAAAAGAGATTCTATTTTGTGTCCCTCATCTATAGCACCTGCCTGCCCTCATGGGTGAACACTGTTTGATTGTCCCACAATGAGTGACCATAGTCCACAGAGCAGATCCTGCCACACAGATGTGAGACTGTTCAGTTACTTCGTCCCCGTTCCCTAATGTTCCATGCTACCATGACCTTGGCTGGAAGAGGTTATTTCTGGAGCAACAACATTCCTTTCCCATGTTCCATGGAAAGATGTTTTAATCTATGTAAAAACTTAGGAGGTTCTCCTATTAGCTCACAAATGGCTATTTAATCTTTATAAACTGAAATACGATATTACCAGTATGTTTGCTGTCACAGGAAAGGGCAAGTGTGAGGAAGGAACTTTGAAGATTTGTTTTGTGAATCAGAGTCAATTTTAAGTCTCAGAAGAAAAAAGCGAGATGTATTCTTACTGTGGGGATATCTAAGTCCCCATGCATACACTAATCAATATTGTAACTTCGTAATTATAAAATTATGTTAAATGTTACAACTGCTCAGTAGACCTAGCAGGATAATGATTAATTTATGTCAATTATGTAGTTTATGAAGGTGAAGCATTCATTCCCACCCAGAACTCACACAGAATAGAGAAACACCGATTTTGTTCCCACATTAGAAGCAAAGATAGGCTGCCCTAAAGGTTGACCACAAAAACAAAAACAAACAAAAAAACCCCAAACACCACTTCCCCATTTCTCAGTCCACACTGCACTGCCTATTTGGCAAACCTTTTTGGTGTGCGTGTGTGCAACAGACAAAAAGGACTCACTGTGGGAGAGCGTGGATGGTCACAACACCTACAGTTAGAGTGAATGGGGTCAGTGTCATCACATAGATTTGGAGTCCCAGAATGTCAGCATGAACCTTATTAACATGGTAGTTAGGCCTGTGAATGTTCACAGCCTGGATGACAGATCCAGAAGTCAATAACACAGCGGAACAGAGTCATCAGTGTTTGAAGCCATAAAAAAGTCCATCCCTTGTCAGATTTACAGACATGAGATTTCAAGCCATTCAGGTCTGATCATGAAAAAGCTCAGAACAAGTTAATGTTTGAGGGCTTGTTCATTTTTTTTTTAAATTTTTTTAGTTGTAGATGGACACAATACTTGTATTTATTTTTATGTGGTGCTAAGGATCGAACCAAGTGCCTCACAAGTGCCAGGCAAGTGCTCTACCACTAAGCTACAACCCCAGCCCCTTTGTTGTTGTTGCTTTTGTTGTTTTTTTTTAACCATGGATTAAACCCAGGGGTGCTTAACTCTGAGCCACATCCCCAGCCCTATCCCCCCTTTTTTTCTGGTCATACATAGATGGAGCATATGTTCTCATTCTTCTGGTTGTACATGATGTAGAATCCCACAGGTTGCATAGTTATATGTGTACACAGGGTAATAATGTCTAATTCGTTCTATTCTTCCTACCTCCAAAATCCTTCCCCTCCCTTCACTCCCCTCTTCTTAATCCAAAGTAACTCTATTCTTTCCTAGCCACCCCACCCCTTATTTTGAATTAGCATCCGCATATCAGAGAAAGCATTTGGCCTTTGGTTTCTTGGGATTGGCTTATTTTGCTTGGCATGATATTCTCCAGCTCCATCCATTTATTGGCAAATGTCATAATTTCATTCTTCAAGGCTGAGTAATATTCCATTGTGTGTGTGTGTGTGTGTGTGTGTGTGTGTGTACGTACGTATGTGTATATATATATAACATACACACACACGCCACATTTTCTTTATCCATTCATCTGTTGAAGGGCACCTAAGTTGGTGATTTTACATCCTGCTATCCAGTCCCTTTTTATGTTTTATTTAGAGAGGGGGTCTCACTAAGTTGCTTAGGGACTCACTAAGTTGCTAAGGCTGGCTTTGAATTTGTTATCCTCCTGCCTCAGCCTCCAGAGCCTCTGGGATTACAAAAAGTGGTTTTAGGAAGGCAAATCTTGACATAGAATGAAGGATGGGCCTCAGGGGAGGGCAAAATGGGATAAAGGGAGCAGGAGAGGGTGATGTGGCTATGGAAACCTCCAGTTAGGTGATGTCACAATCCTGTAGTTTGGGTAATATAAAGGAAAGAGGATACCTGCAACAGAGAAGATGAGAAAAATATAGGAGGAAAACTCAGTTTTTGTGGGTTGCTTGGAATCCCCTGATTACCATTTGTAACATTGTTTCTGTGTGTGTGTGTGGGAGGGGACCTTCAGAGTCTAAAAACAAAGATTTATAAATAAACCTTTGTTACCTGGATAGTTTTCAAGCTGGGGAGAATTTATACAAAAGTCTTACAATTCTAGTCTGATAGTTATTGGTCAAGGAGCTATTCCTGAAGATCTTTTCTCCTCTCATCAATGGTCCAGCCCTCTCTCCACAATGGCTATTTGAAACTCTCCAGGCATGGTTGTGGACCCCAGTTGTATGACATACTCTGTTTACCTCCATCTGTTTTTCTCATCTTTCCCTGCAAGCTTGGAAGAACACCAATCCTCTTTCATTCTGAAAGAGTGAGCCCTTCCATCTGTGATGGCTCTAGTGAGGGAGGGACACCACACCAAATTATCACAACCTCTAGTTCCTTACCTTCCACTGCCTTTTTCCTGCCAAAGGGCATCACCCCATCATAAATACTACAAAACAAAAACTAGCAACAAAAAACCTTTATCAAATACTTGCTCATTACAGAAAAATTAGAAGCTAAAAAGAGTTGTCAAGAAAAGTGAAAGCACTAATAATCACACTACGCAGAGATAACAAGTTGGTGTATTTCTAGATTTTTTCCTATTATCATACACAATGTACATTTTTCATAACCAGACAATACTATTTCTTGCATAAGTCACAAATACTATTCCCAGGTATTGATTTAAAAAAAAAGCAAAAAACTGAGAGCTGTGTAACATCAAACACACAGATATAACCTGAATTAAATCATACCATACAGCTGGATTTTTTCCCCAATTTTCACTACTATATGTATTGTTTAAATGACCAGTTTTCTGTACTTTTTTAATTTTGTTTTTGAGACAGGGTCTTGCTCTGTTGTTCAGACTAATCTCAAACTCCTTGATTCAACTGATCCTCCTGCCTGAGCCTCCCAAGGAGCTGGGACTGCAGCCTGCCACCATGCCCAGTTCTTTTACATTAATCTTTGATGACATTCCTAATAATCTGTTTTCTTAGAATAAAATCTTATAGGAGAGGGTTAAAGATCAGACTATATGCAAAATAAACTGCTTTCCAGAAAGGTGAAAGCAAGGTATATTTCTACCAGCAGATGACAAGAATTTCTGTAGCACGTCCCAATAACACAGGTTCCACTATCTTGGATAAAACATTCACCCTGTTTTCAACAGATCCTATAAATAAAATACTAATCTTCCTTTCATAGCTCAGATGATTTAATCGACAGCATATATTTATTACCTTCACTTTACCACCCACACTTTATTCCATTACACTCTTTCTCCCCCTCAATAGCTTCACTGAAATTGCTCTAAGGCTGGTGATCCTGTTCTCACCCCATGACCACCTGTTTTAGACTCGTCAGGAGCCCATTTTACCATACACTTCCCATCTTCCAGGTCATCTGACTACACCGATCTCCTTCTTCTACAAGGATTCAATCCTTTCTTCTGTTACACATCACATTCTCTTCACATCCAATTTCTATAGTCTATCTTCATTAATGTTTCTTTGCCACTTCTTATTACTTAAACTATGACAGACCTCCAAGGTTCAGTCCTTGCCACTATTCTGTGCTACTACAGAAGGACTCCTCCATTCTATTTTAATAATCAGATCTACAATGATGGCTCCCATATTTTTCTGTTCCTGTGTCTTCTGGACTTTGATAGAGGGTTTCCCATCATCACCTATAACTCAAAGCCACCTACACCAAAACAATGCATTTTCTCTGCCAAATGAACATAAAATCTTTGATGTTACTCCTGATTATTTCCCCAGCTTCCTTATTTCTGACAATGAGGTAACACTTGTGCAGCACTCTATGCTCAAATGCTTGTCTTTTAAGTTCTATCTTAAATTATGCAGTATCTCTAAACTCTTGCTTCTTCAAGACATTTTCTACATACAATCCTTTTTTTATTTTTTTATCATTTCCACCATTACGTCACACATGGATTATTGTTATACTGTCCCAGGCCACAACAATTTATCTTGTATGCAAATGTCTTGAAAATTTCCCAAAGATGTTTCTTTGATTAGTTCTGCTTAAAGGCTTCTTTTTTAATTCAAATCAAACCAATTCAAACTCCTCATAAAGAGCTAATATCTCCTGATCGAAATCTAAGCCAATCCTTTCTCCTTCTTTCTCCCTCAGAACTTGTCCACATTACTGCTCCTACCTTTGCTCATGTTACTCCACCTCCTCCAATGACAAATGTCTAATGAAACCTCCTATTGACAATCCTACCCTTACATCTTTTCCTTTCTTAGTATTCCTGAAGCCAGCTGTGTACTGGCTCTTGGGAAAGACTGGTGAGAAATCCTCATCTACAGTGTTGCCAATAACCCTCACCACAGCAGATTTCAAGCTATCAATTTAACACTCCAATTGTAAAATTGGGAAAAGATATGCACAATGTTGGCAGGAACTGGTCCCAGGAGACCACAGCAGCAATTTCCAGAAGTTAATATATATTATTTTGTATAGGTTCTCTGGGTGCCTTGAATAGATTGGTTTAGTCATTGCAATAAACTAGCCCTAGGAAAAGAAGCAGTTCATTCTTGTCAAGAGCTTTCACAATATATATGGCACACAGTGTGTGCTCAATAAAAATCTATTGGCAAGACTTGGAGGGGTGTCATAAGCAAAGCCAAAGATGGGAGTGGTTAGTAAGAACAAACAAAAAAGCAATGAGGGAGCAGAGTGAGGTGGAAATAAAATCAGAATGGGAGCCAGGAAATACTGGTTATGTCACAGCTTTGTATGTGTGTGACTCTTAGCAAGTCAATTCCCTTCTTGGGCCTTTAGTTACCAAATGTATAAAAATTAATTGGACTACACAACTTGTAAAATATCCCTTGACTCATATGCTCTGGGATGTGAGTTCAACTCACAAGAAGGTGCCCACAGTCCACTGCATTGGGAATAAAAATGATGATAATAACATCATTTTAAAGTCTGACAAGTTAATGGAGATTGAGGCAACAAAACTTTTCTGAATGTGTAAGGCCATTCCATTCTTTTGACCTAATAATCATCCTACAGAAAGAGATAATGTCCTAAAAGCTGCATCTACTTCATTCTACTCTCAGGGGAAAAGAGGCATGGAAACTCACTTTATATCTACTTATTCCAAGATATTTCCTAGTGTCCCCCATCAAAATATGACCTGAGGATTTAAGAAGAACAGAAAGACCCAGTTTTTAGCCTCCTGGAATCCACAGCAATGTGAGTCAGTAGCCATTTAACTCCTATTCATTCATACCCATGCTTTTTATAAACTGCTCTGAGTAACTGATGCAAGCTTTAGATCCTCTTTTTCAAAAACAGGCATATAATCATGAAACTTGAATAAAATTTCAGATGTTCACAAGACCTCTCATCTGTGTAGGTGTCTGAAGTACTGCAAGTTAACAACCTGACCTATATCTACATTTACAAAACACTCAAGAAATTCAAGTCCATAAAAGCCTGTATTGTTTGCTTACGGAGAACAGCAAAGATTTCTAATGGAAAAACTAAATGTAAATGTCCACTGTTTAAAGAATTGTTTGTTATTTGAAATTTTATTCACCTAGAGGACCTTATTCCTGAGAAGATCAGGTGCATTCAGGGTCCTATGGTCATAGACAATAGCAGCTTACTCCAAATAGTATTGTGGGTCAGTGTGCTTACATTATGTTTCTATTTGATCTCTCATTCCTTTGTTTATGTTGCTTATTATCAATCTTCTTTCTTGAAAAGCCATTTGCACACAAATGTACATTTCCATTTCAAAAATAAATTTGCATTTCATGACTCTTCCATTTCACATTAATGAGACCCTTGGCCATGACAAATACTTATGTACTCATATCCTGAATGAGCAGTTTCAACAATGGCAAAGAACACAAATTTCAGAAGGAGAGGACACTGCCTTCTGCGCTGCCTTTTTTTTTTGGAAGTGATCATGGACAAATCACTTAACCCTCTGACCTGTTTCATTTACAGGAATGTGAGGGGATAATAAGACTTACCAGATTGGGCTGCTGTGAGAAACTGATCAAATAAATGTATGTGAATATGTTTAGCTATAAAACAGACAAAATAAAGCAGATCCCATGATGTTGCTCACAAAAATATCTTGCATTCACAGATCATTTATAAAGAATTGCTCAACCTTAGGTATTATTAAAGTCTTTCTATCTGAAGTAAAATAAATTATTCTTTAATGGCTAAAGGAATTGCCTTGGTTAAGTGCCCAATAGTAAAGTTCTAAAGCATCAGATGCCTACAGAGCAGCTTTGGAAGTTCCATGATGCACAAGTATAGTCCAAGACAAGAAGTGAAATCAATCTGAATTCCAACTAGTCAAAGACGCTTTCACACAGCCTGTTTTAATTTTTTTTTTTTTTTACAAAGCACTGATTCTTTCACTTGTCCTATTGAAAAGTTTTAAAAAGTATTTAATAGAATGTACACAAAAGACTTTAGATGAATTAAATCAAAACTGACAAAATCAAATGAAATCAATACTAGTATTTGAACTTTTCTTTTTTAGCAGAGGGGGTATTTGCATTATAGGAAGTAATAATCTCTAAGCAAAACAGATTTTCCATTACATTCTTCACTGAAACACAAGATAAGCCAAGTAAAAACATTACCTTTTGGGGGAAAATGCAGGCTACACAGTAAGCTTGTGAAACTTACACATTCATTATTTATGGGGGGTGCTGGAGATCGAATCCAGGGCCTTTCACCCACAACACTATCTTTTTGGCACTGCTTCATTTACATAACAATGTATATTTGCATTCTTTCAATAAATGAGTTTGGGGTTATTCTTCCTTTAAGAATTGAACAACTTTTTAATAATCTTGTACCATGGAACAAAAGCAAAAGCTCATTACATCTCATCCAAGTTCATAAAGATGACCAAGAAAACTGTCCTGGCACCTACAAGAGTGAAGATGCCAACACTGATTTCTCAGTCCTACAGTAATGCCAAAGCTCTGTTGCTTTCCTGAAGAAGACGAATTAGTTCCTAACTTCAAAATACCCACCACACAAATGTCTACTGAGAAAACAAACTGCAGATCCTGTATTTACATAAAACTTTCCTCCAAGAAATTCAAAGCACTTAGTTGTAAGATTGTTTAAAAATAATGTATCCCTCCTCCGTTTAAAGAAAACATTTATTATTATTCTGTGAGACTTTAAACTCCTTTCCCATTCAGACACTAAATGTAAAACTCCAGGCTCAGGTTGTCTGACAGCAAGAATAAACTCATCTGATGATGGGGAGCGAGGCGGAGAGGGAAGATTCAATTAGAGTAACGGGTAGGGAAAGTTAAGGTGGAAAGCAAAATGAAGTTCTAGGAATAGCAAATGATTTGAGTTCAGAGGAGGCTGGGGCCCGAGAGAAAGGAAAGGAGGGTGCAAGGGCCCCTTAAATTGGTGGGAGCTGGGTAAATAGAGAGCCAGGTGCTAGGGTTAGGCCCCAGCGTCTGCTAAGCAGCAGCTTGCTCAGTCCTGGCTCTCTCCCATTATTGACACTAAGAAGGTAGAATTCCGAGCCACCGTGCGTCGTGAAACCGAAGAGCTCTCCGGCCTGAGCCGCAGGATTCCCCTTCCCCAGCCCACTGAGTCTCACCAACCGCCAGGCGCAGGCCGCGGAGGCTCCCCATGGCCGCCTACTCCGCCAACCACAGCGGTGGCGCTGGTGCGCTCAATGTCACCAAGCGCAGCCGTGGGAGGGACGCGGGAGGTGCCAGCGGGCGGTGCGAGGGGCGGAGCCAGCGGGGCGTGCGTGACGTGCGGGGCATGTGGGACGTGCGCGACGCGCCGAAGACGCAGGCAGCGCACCCCGCCCCTCCCCTGGGCGCTGCGTCCGGCACTGAGTTTTAGGCCTGTGTCTGGGAAGTGTCGGGTAATCGGAGCTGTTTGCCGTGTTAATGTAGGAAAGTTAAAGGAAAAAATATACAACTTTTGCGAAGTGTACACTTCTCAAATACACTAAGTAAACCAGTATTTCGGTATACGGTTCTTCCAATGTTTTTAATGAATATAAGCATTTATCAAAAACACATTTGGACTCAGTGCCTAGAGGCCCCAAGTCTTGTTGGCTTTTGGAGACTCTCAGAGGCCAGTCTGAAAAATCAACATGTTATTTTGCTTTCTATTTCCCAATTAAAAAGACACATTTTAATCATTTCAACCACTTACCCACCTACACCACCGGAAATGTCCTCGTTTCTTAACCCTTCTTAGTGGTCCCAAATTCTTAATGAACATGGGCCCTTCTGCTGTAGGGAGGGAGTGTAGACGCTGCAGTGGAAGGATGAGAAATGGACTTTCCTAGATATTCTATTGGAATGACCCGATTAGTGTGGACAAAAGACTGTTCCCTTTTGTAAGAACGAGATCAGAGTAAACAATTCTTTCAAGCTCTGAGAGGGGGGCATATTAAAAAGGGGTTAGAGAGAAAAGCACGACAGCAAGGTGACAAAGTTCGACGTGGATCACGAAAACAAACCTTAGTTCAGCGTTCGGCTCCTACTGTTTTTCGTCAGGCGGCGCCGCGGACACCTCTGCTTCACAGTGATTGGCCTGCAGCGGGGTCCTCGCGTTCGTCCAATATGGCGGCGCCCAGTGGTGGTGTGAACTGTGAGGAGTTCGCCGAGTTCCAGGTGATGGGGTTTTCCTCATGTGGCCAAGCATGCCCCTCCATTTGTTCCCAGGCATAATCTCTGCTCTTGCCAGGGAGGTCGTATGGATCCGTTGTGGAAAGCGGGCTGTTGAAGGCTTTTTTTTCCTTAGCCATTGGAGGTCATGGGGGGCGCGGGGTTTGGCCTTGGGGAACAAAGCTGCTCGATGTGTATGTGGGGGTGGGGGTCATAGTTCTCCTTCTGCCGCGCAGGCCTTGACCAGGGAGCCCCGGGCCATTCCGCAATGGTAAAGCCGAGCTTGGGCTCTGTGAGTGGGGATTATAACAATTTTGTAGCAGTTCCCTGAAGTCAGTTCCCAACCTCTGCTATTTCTTTCAAGTTAAGCTTTTGTGGGACAGAAGAAAGTCAAAAAGACGGCTTGTTTACTTGATAAAACACTTGACCTCGTTTCCTTTTTTGGTGAGCCAAAACGTTTGGATTTTTCGAGGGAAAATTAATTCTAAATATACCTGCTCTGGTATTGTTGCCTTCCTAACTATTCGAGAGGTAATATTTAAGTAAAAAGGCTGTATCTTTTTTTATATTAGAACACCGAAGGTCCAGAGTTAGTTATTAACGCATGAACTCAAGAACAGGGATCTCTGGATTTTGATCAAGTTACTTTGTAAGTTATCCATTCTAATGCAGGCATAAATATCCTATTGCGTAGTTGCGGACTGAATTTTAAAAATCATCACCTTAAAATGTTTTAAACTAAAGATACTGTGAAATCACTTCATGTACTATTGACCTATCTGTAGTAAGCTTTGTTCTTAGAAAGATTCCTATGTAGGTATTCCTTAAGACATCCTCAACAAAATGAAGTTGTTTGACAGCATTTGGTTAAAGAAGTTAGTATGAGGTCTTTCCACCATTATTTGCACCCTCTTTTTTACTTCATGTCAGCTCAACGACAGCAGTCAACCTCAAATGTGATCAGAGTGCCCAATAAACATAAATACTTGTAAACATTTTAATAGGATAGACAAAGTCTGTTGAATTCCAAAGTATATTGCATATTTAAGGTTAACTGGTTCAGTTGTGGCATTGACCTTGTCACTTTAGTACTATGATATAACTTGAGTTGATGAACTCATGTAGTCAGGTAGTGGTAGCCTTAGGTTTATAGGAAAGAGCACTGATTGAGGAGTTAGATATTCCGGGTGCTAAAATGTCCCCTATGGGCAAAATCATCCCTTGCTGAGGGCTACCGCTTTGGAGGGAGAGGATAAATTAAGGAAAATCTGGGGTAGTAATTCCCAGCTCAGAGGACTTAGGTGTGGGCTGCTCAGCTGTGGACTTGTCAGCCATTCATTCCCTTGAAGTTTCATCTTTCCTGAACACCCCGTGTTCCATAGATGCTGCTCTTTAGCTTTTCTTACCTCACACCTCCCATCGTATAGTGTAAGGGTGCTCCTCTGTCATTGCATGCTTCTCATGAGCCACACTGCTCCTCTCCCTCTTCCATCCTGAGGGAGAGGGCTTCCCTAGTGCCTCTGCCACACGAAAAAAAACCCTGAAACTTCAAAACCTCCATCTTCAAGGATGCTGTCTTTCGGAACCTTTGAAAAGATACAGAGATGATAACAAGTTTCCCTAAACTGTCAGTGAAATGTAGATAACTGACCACAGAAGAATGACCTCATGGTCAGTCAGTGGTCACCCTGCTTACCTATGGGGATTTGCCAGTAGCACCTCTGTTGTCAGACGCTCACTGTCTAATCCTGGGTTCGAACATTTTTCCCAATATCTGGCCTCAGTATTGAGAGTAGTCATCCAGCTCTTTTGCCATATGGTGTGGCGTGTCATCATTAGGATTACAAAACCAATTAGATCAAAACTCCAATTAAATGTACTATCATTGATACTTTTTTAAAAAAGATGTTCTAGGTTCTAGGACTTCTGTCATTAACAGCATTGTGATCTTGAGCTAATAATCACTTAATCCCTTTGTGAATTATCTTAAGTCTATAAAACAAGAAGATTGGGGCTGGGAGTGCAGCTCACAGTAGAATGTTCTCCTAGCATATACAAGGCCCTGGGTTTGATCTCTAGCATCTACAAAAGAAGAAGATTGTATTAAGCAGAATAGCAATTTAAACTTGATTCCATTTCTATAATTATTTTAATCTTTAAGGCCAAATTTCATAAGAGCTCTTTGAGCTGATGGTGAGATAAGATTTCAGTGAGGCAAAAACTAACATATATTTCCTAACCAGGCCATCTACAGAGATAAAATATATATAAATATCAAAATTATTAAAGAAACCTGAGGGAACTTTTTAGATAGTTTCTCTAGAACTTTTCCAAATGCATAGTTTATAATACCCCCAAAATACCCTAAGTTATAATTCAAATGATATGGTTCATCAGAGCTAACTTTGGCATACTATTTAACCTCCTTGAAAATGGGTATTAACATTTGCCCCACTGCCTCAGAGATAGGAACATAAGTGAAAGTGCTTGAAAAATGTAAAATTTAGGTATAATATTTAGGTTTAGATGAGTTTGGTAAAAATTTTAAAACATGGTTGACTGATATTTGCACAAATTATTAAAGTACATATTTTTAAGACTATTAAACCATTATGTTTTATATGTAAGTATTTTAAGAATGGAAAGCACTGCACTGAATACTGTGAAAGAGAAATAGAAAGTCATGTTTTGTTGTTTTACAATACTGGGGATTGAACCCAGGGGTGCTTTGCCACTGAGATACATCCTCAGGCTTTTTCTAAAATTTCGAGACAGAGTCTACTGAGTTGCTGAGGCTGGTCTAGAACTTATGATCCTCCTGCTTCCGCCACCTGAGTTGCTGGGATTAAGGGCATGTGCTAGCATACCCAGTCTCATGTATTTTTTATTTAAAAGATTAGGTGAATTTTTTCAAAATTAAGAAAATGTTCAACTTTTCTACAAAGAAGTTGAAAGAATTGTAGAATGAGTGCTTTGTACCCACCATCTGTATTCCAATTACTTATGAGCTGTATTACCACATATCCATTTATCCAGCCCTCGGTCCTTCTGTCAGTCTTATATTTTTGGTGTATTTCAAAATAAGTTGCAAATATCAGTATACTTTACTCCTAAACATGTCAGCATGCATTTTATTAACTAGAGTTCAGTATTTGTTTGCTAATTTGAAGGGGTAAATTCCATACAGTGAAGTACACAAATCTTAAAGAGTTCCGGTCCAAGAGTTTGATGTTGACCTACTCCTGCAATGCAAACTTCCATCAAATCTATTACCTTGAAAGATTTTTCTTGCCCCTTCTTAGGTAGTCTGTACTACTACCACCCCTGCAACTATTTTCTGGGTTGTTGTGTTGTTTTTATTTTTTTCACATTTAAATATTTTAAAGTTTTAGAGGTTTTAAAATATTTTTAATTTTTTATCTTTTCCATTGTAAATATTAAGAATTAGCAAACTCCTGGAAAATGTTCTATTTCCAAAGTGAAATAAAATTTTAAAAATAAAATTTTAAAATTGAGTGCCTCGAATCCCATTTTAATATTCATTCAACATTTGTTGTGTACTGTATTAGTCTGATAGGGCTGCCACAACAAAATGCCACAGACTGGGTAGTTTAAGCAACAGAGTTCTTTTTTTTCCCCTTACAGTTCTGAAGGCTGGAAGTCCACGATCAGGGTGTTATGGTTGGTTTGGCCTCTCTTTCTCTAGAAACCAACCAACAAGTTTCTCACTCTTGTCCATATATGTCTGCGCAGAGAGGGAGAAGGATCCCTGATGTCTCTTCCTCACTGTATAAAGGCACCATTTCTATAATTAGGACCTCAGTTTATATATTTTTTTAAAGAGGTAGGATCTTGCTATGTTGTCCAGGCTGGTCCGGAATTCCTGGGCTACACAATCCTCCTACCTCAGCCTTCTGAGTAGCTGGGATCATAGGTGTGTTCCACCATGCCTGGCTATGAACTCTGTTTAACCTTCATTACCTCCTTAAAGACCTATCTCCAGGGAAATAGGGCTTCAACCTGAACTTGGAGGTTGCGGGTGGGATGGAACACAGTTTACATAGCCAACAGCCAGGCACTTGGGGGAACCCTAGTGGGCAGGGTATCAAGCAAGGAATATAGAACATATATTGGACAAATCTAAACATTTGTCCAGTTTTTTTTTTGTTTGGTTTTGTTTTGTTTTTTTTGGCCCAGATAACCAGGTCCAAGGACTAAGACACTGAAAATATGAATAAAATGCTAGAAGAGTTTAGAGAGAAATCAAGAGGTGATAACTGAGTTGGATCTTAGGTTGATAACGCCAGTGGAATTCTAGGCCAGGGTAATAGTATATTGACCAAAAATTTTATGTGCAGTCGTGAGTCACTTAAAAAGGGGGGTATGTTCTGCGAATAATGTTGTTAGGTGATTTCATTATTGTGCAAACATAATAAACTACTTACACAAACCTAGATGGTATAGGTCAATCACTCATGGCATCTTGATGCAATCAAGAGATGCAGTAAAAGAATATATATGAGCTGCTATAATACCCTAATGTAACAATAAAATATATAATGTGTATATATACATGTATATGTGTGTGTGTGTATATATATATTTTGTTTGTTCGTTTGTTTGTTTGTTTCCTGAGGAACAAGGGATTCAACCCAGAGACTCTACCACTGAGCTGCATCCTTAGCCCTTTTTATCTTTTGTTTTGAGACAAAGTCTCACTTAAGTTGCAGACGTTGGCTTCAAACTTGTGATTCTTCTGCCTCAGTTTCCTGAGTTGCTGGAATTTCAGGCGTGTGTCATGGTGCCTGGCAACATATAGTTGTGAAGTATTAGGTACTATAGCTAATTATGTGTGTTGTACTTATATATAACTGTCAGCACAGTGGGTTTGTTTACAGCAGCAAAACCATACACACAAGTAATTGTGTTATGATATTACAATGACTACAGCATCACTAGGTAATAGTAATTTTTCAGCTCCATTATACTTTTATGGGACCACCAACCATATTGTGATACATTGTTGACCAAAACATTATGTAATGCATGACCATATTGGGGCGGGGGATAGCAAATCACTATTATTAGAATATAGGACTTGCACAGGGCACATTGGGATTACACAAAGATTAGAGCCAGATTGTGGGAGGCCTTGAATGCCAAATGTGAGAATGGGGAATCGTTTTTGAGCGGAGTGAGTGAGATAATCAGAGGCAATTTAGGAAGATTCATTGTTAAACATTCTGAAAGAATGTTTAAAATTGAGGCCTAGAATCCCATTTTAACATTCACTCAACATTTATTGTGTCCTATGTTAGTCTGCTAGGACTGCCACAACAAAATACCACAGGCTAGGTGACTTAAGCAACAGAAATTTATTTTCTCATAGTTCTAGAGGCTTGAACTCTAGGTTGGTTTCTTCAACCTAATTGCTTTCCATACTATGGTGGCTTTATACTATTATCTTCTGAAATTTAGAATCTAAACATTTGTCCAGTTTTTTTTGTTTTGTTTTGTTTTGTTTTGTTTTGTTTGGCCCAGATAACCAGGTCCGAGGACTAAACATGGTATTTCAAAATCCAGTCCCAAAGTGCCTCACTTGACATCTCTTATTACCACCACCCTTATTCACATCTTTGTCTTCCTAGCCTACCTCCATGTATGACAGGCATTTAAGCCTTACCGTCCAGCCATATAGACCTAACTTGCTTTTGACTGAATACATCATGCTTTTTGTCATTTCTGTGCTTTTTTGTTGTTGTTACCACTCTGAAATTCCTTCCTCTTGACCCTATTTGAGACCCAGTTCATATTATCACCTAGTCAAAATCAACTAAGTATTCTTTCCTAGAACATTTAAATCTTGGTTGTTCATATTAGGAATATTTGCTCATTTATATGTAATGGGTTTGGTAATTAGATATACATACTGAATAGATTCTTTTCTAACATCTACACAGTGGTGCTCTGTTCCTGTCTGTAGGTACTGTCAGAGACTCCTATAGTTGCAGGCAGTCTGTGTTTCAGACTTGTGGGGAAAGGGGCCACAGTATGAGCATTGCTGTAAAAGTAGGGTTTCAAGAACAAGGGCTGTCTGGAAGAAGCATCAAGCATCTTGTGAATGGGTCTACTTCCAGACAGCTTAGGCAGAGGGGGAGGAGAGAACATGTTAAGTAAGTTCTAGTACGTGGTAATTTAGTCATATAATAGCCTTTTCTTACACCCTGTGTGCCCTAAAAACTGCCCAGTGTAATAAAAGGAATTTAATATCTGAGGATTCATCTTAGGAATAGACCATAGTATAATTGTATGGGCAGTAGAAAGTGTTCACTACTCCTCCCCACTAAATATGGTGCAACCTTCAGTATGTAAATTGCCTTCCAACAGGATGAGATTTTCACCCCCACAATTAGAGATAAGAAAAAATGCAGTTACACAGAAGGCATCTGAATAATTTTAAAGAGCTAGCCTAAAATGAGAGATTTCATGACATATCAGATCTCATGTTTTGAGAAAGGTCAAAGATAAGAGGAGCTAGAGCTGGGAAATGGCCTAGTGTTAGAGGCTTGCATGCTTGTGACCCTTGGTTAATGCCCAGCACACCACCACTCCCCCCAAAAGAGAGAAGCTGGGGGCACTACAGAATTTAAAGATTTACTTTTGCTATTGTTTGACTTACTGTAGCCTGCACAGAACCACTGAACAATATTAGGTGTTACCATCTGTGGGCATGCAGTTTATTGTGTACAATGTCTATTCAGGGATATCTTCTCTCTATTTTCTGGGGTTACAGGTGTGTGTATGTGTGGAACAGTAGAATGCTTTGGGGACTAGCATCAGATAGGTAGTCAGTAATTATGATGATAGAAATATTTAAAGGCAACACTTTTGTGCCTTTATTTGCCTTCATTTGCTCTTAGCCTGTAAGGGCCACCCAGCCTTTTCCTTAGGCCCTCCTGGAATTGCTTTAAGAGCTATGGCATTTTTTCACTGAAAGGAAACATAAGCCTGGTGAAGTGGTTATAGTTCTTTTCCGTCCCCTTTCCAACTTAGAAAGAATTCCCTTGTTGCATCTCACCACCACCACCTTTTTCTCTTCTCTTTAGCCTTATATCTTTCTCTGAAATCTGTTTACAGCTTGTATTCTCAGCAACCTCTGAACAAGTCCTTTACCAGACAGTGATTGCCATTTTATTTTATGTAATACAGCACTGTCAGGTAGAATCTTCTGTGATGGTGGAAATACTTCCATGTTTGTGTTGTCAACATAGTGACATGTGGTTCTTCAGCATTTTAAATAGCTCGTGCAATTGAGGAACTAAATTTAGATTGTTTTATTTTAATGACCTATGTGACTAGTATCTGCCATATTAAAAGACAAGCTGTAGATCACATGTTGGTAATTCACTAGTACAACAGAGAAAAATGATGTGTTTGATAGTCCACATTTGTTAGTTTTATTGGTAAGATGCAAAAGTTGTTATTACCTAGTTAATGCAGGAAAATTCCCATTGTTAAATATGGACTTTAGTAGTATGTCCATATTGTTTTATTGAAGGGGATTTATTGAAGGGTACAGCCAGTGTTCAAATTCAAAACTGGTTGAAGTTCAGAGTCAATAAAAACTGGGAAATATTAAGCTATGTATCTTTCACCTGGATTGCTGTTATCAGTTTCCTAACTACCCGCTTCTACTCTTGTTTTAGGCAATCCATTTTCCACATTTAACACCTAAGCAGTCATTTCAGGACACAAGGTTATGATCATGTAACCCCACTGTACTTAAAACTCTTGATTTTCTGGGGTTCCTCAGGAAATACTAACATCCAGTAACAACCTATAATAGTGGACCATATCTTATGCCATGTTTCTCTTACTCTCTGCACCTAAGCCAAATAAAAATTTCAGTCCACTCAACATTCTGTTAAATGGCTCTCATCAAGGTCGTCCATGTAATTCCTTTCTTTGGGTGTAGGGGTACCAGGGATTGAACCCAGCAGTGCTTAAACACTGCGCCACATCGCCAGCCCTTTTTTGATTTTTATTTTGAGGACAGGGTCTTGCTACATTGCTCAGGGCCTCACTAAGTTGCTGAGAACTCACTTTGAACTTGTGGTCCTCCTGCCTCATCCTCCCAAGCCCTTGGGATTACAGGTATGCCACCATGCCTGGCCAGTCCATAAGATCTTGACTTCATAATAAATTCAACAGAATTGATTATTCCCCTCCTTTAAACCTTGTGTCTCCCAACTTCTTTGATATTACAGATGTTCCCCTCTACTTTTAGGTGTTAGTTCTTCTTCATTGTTGGTCCCACTTCACTCCCTACCAGTCTTCCCCAATGACCTTTTCAAGTGTCATGACTTTTAAATAGCATAAGTTTGTTCATATGACTTCTAGCCTGAGCAGTGTCCAGACTGTATGTTTAACTTTCTACTGTACTCAGATATCTTAATAGACAAGTCAAACTGAACCAAGTCCAAAAACAACTTTTTTTTTAAAGTATTTTTTGACAGAATTTTAAACATATGCTAAAGGAGAAATGTACTTTGAAAAACCCCATGTATACTACTTCCAACTCTAACAATCAATTCATGGTCATTCTTTTTTTCATCTATACAGTGTGACTACTACCACTTACCCCACCTTGCCATATTATTTAGAAGCACATTCCAGGCATATCTTTTTTTAATCTGTAAATATTTCAGTAAAAGATTAATTTAAAACATAATACCAGGGTAATATATAATTAACAGTAATGCTTAATATCCTGTGAGTTAGAACAGAAGTCTTGATTTTTTCAGTCCTTCCAAATCTCTTCCTTCCCCAGCCTCTCCCATCAGTTAGCAGCATTTCCATACATTCAGTTGCTCAGGTCTCAACCCCAATAATCCTATTTTATTTTCTCATCCATCACTACCAATTCATAGCAAGTACTGTTGGTTTTATTTTGAAAATCTTGAATCCAGCTAACCTCTCCTTAATTCTACATCTACCACTTTATCAAACCATCTTTATCTCTTTACTAAATCACCAAATACTAGTCTCCTAAATGGTTGCCCCTATTTTCATTCTTCACCCAGCGCCAGAGTTACCTTTTTAAAAAAAAAAATTAATGGTACATTATCCCTTATCTAAAACCCTGTAATCTATTTAGAACAGAATTCTAAATTTTGCCAGTCTATATTGTCCTTCATATTTGGTCTACCGTGCCTCATCTTTATACCACTTTTTCTCTGATAGTTCTTTTGGCCAACTTGCCTTCTTTTAATTCTTCAAATATTCCAAGTCTCTTCTTCTTGCCTCATGTATTTTGGCTTATTCCCTCAGATATACCTGTAGTTGATTTTCACATCATTCAGGTTATAACTCAAATGTTAACAGCTTCATAGAGGCCTTTGCATGATCTTTTCACCTAAAGCAACTCCCAGTTCCTACTGGTCTCTCTTTCCCCCATGGCCTTAATTTGTTACTTTTCACCCTACGTTTTCAGTATGTGAGATTATGGTTGTTCATGGGGGTATTTCTTTATTGTCCTGTCGCCTCCAGGAATTTGCTCATTAGGAGCAAGTATGTGGTTTTTCTGTTTTCTATACCACTGTACAGGGTGTTTAGAATGGTGCCTGACACATACTAGACATTAGTAAACATTGTTTGAAGGAAGGGTTAGTAAATGAATGAACTCTGTTGTACTGTAACTGCTTCATTTTTTAAAGAAGGAAGCTTGATGAGGGCTTTCATACCCAAAGGAAACTATCTAAAAAGATCAGTTTGTTTCAATAGCTGTTTATTGTCAGACACAGGGCCTTGTACATGCTAGTAAGGCATCTTTAGTAACAAAGGCAAAATGCTCATGGTATAATGTCATAAAGCAAGACTTGACCGTATAGTACCCCAATATTTATTAAAATATTCACAGATGTAGAAAAAAGACTAAAGAGATACATTAAAATTGATAATGGGGGCTGGGAATATAGCTTATTGGTAGAGCCCTTGACTAGTATGTGTGAGGCTCTGAGTTGAATCCCAGCAATGCAAAAAAAAAAAAAGATATATTCATAATAATTTGAATAATTTTTATTTAAAAATTTTAATATTTCTTATAATGAAGATAGTACTTTAATAATAATAAATGTTTTTATTTTAACAAATGGCTGAGGAAAAAATGAAGAAGTTCGTTTGAGTCATGGATGTAAGTTTGAGAAAAGAAAGAATGGTATGTTAAAGGAGATAGAAAGACAAGCAAAACTGCTTTCAGTACATGCTTACACTGAATGTTAACTTAGATGTTTTCAACAATAAGTATATTCCTTGTATTATATAATTCTGTTTTCTTGATGATTCCTAGTGATCTTGTTTTACGTTGTTGGTTTTTGGTGGTGTTTCTTTGTAAATTTAAAACAACTAAAACAGAGAAGGGTATATACTGTTAGAAACTTATCCCAGAGTTTACGTTATATGAATGTAGAATGTACCTGATGCCCATCCTTTCTCTAGTGACAAGTGAAAAGAAGTGGGAAGGCACTGTGTTATACAGATAATACTCAGCAACTTTCTAAGTTCCTACCCTTTTGTTACTATTTTCTTTGTGTTTGCTTTTTGAAAATGGAATGCTTTTTGAGTGGCAGGGGAACCTTGAGAATAGGAACCAGGGTTACTAAAAAGAGGAAAACTGCCTGCTTGTTCTGTGAATAAGAAAACCATGACAAGATTTGATCTCAGCATGTTTTGTTTTATGTATTTGTATCACAAAAATAATACATGATCATAGTTAAATACTGAGAAGCTAAAAACTAAGAGGGTGGAGATTAATTTATTTGAGTTAACTACTACTAATAGTTTTTCATATATCTTTCTAGAAGTTTTCTTCCTAGCACCATGTGTTGCAATAATAGCTGAGAGGAAATAGAGCAAACAGTTAGCTGGTGATTATGGAGAATGTGTGGTAATCAGGTTCAGTAGAACTGTTTTTGACTGTATGCTGGAGATGGAAAGGACACACATTGTTTGCTATGTACCATACCAGCAAATGGGATTTAAATTTGAGTAAAACAGTCTTAATCCTTAAGATGACCATAGCTGAGGCAAGGAGACAGGTTTGGTATCACTATTCAAATTACTACTAAAGCTTACCTGTCATCCTTGTAATAAAGATTTTCTTATGATTGTACTACATTTGACTTGGTTTCCCCACTCCTAAATTAAAGAGTTGTTAAATATCCAAGACTTTTGTTTTTTGTGTAAATACTTAATTTTTATCACTTAATGTTTCATTCAGGTTATATTCTTTTATTTTAAATATATATAGGAATTACTCAAGGTGATGAGGACAATTGATGACAGAATAGTACATGAATTAAACACTACGGTTCCAACAGCTTCCTTTGCAGGGAAAATTGATGCCAGCCAAACCTGTAAACAACTTTATGAGTCTGTAAGTCTATCTTTTGAGTCTCTCTTTTGTACTTCTTTTATGCTTTTCTTTGATGACAAAATAAGAAATCTGTATCTAAACTGTGAATAAACAAATGATATCTTCATGTTTCTTTGCCCACACCTGAGGGTGTAAAGAATTTTGATCTGGTTTCTATAAATTAAATTTGTGATCTTATGTGCAAATCTGTGGAGAGATGGGTCTAATGAATCAGAGCAGTCATTGTTTTGACTTCTTTGTCTGCTGCCTTTAACTTATGGAGACCTCATGCCCAAAGGGATGAAGGGGAAAGTAAAATAGTAAAGTAAGACAGTAACAAGAGCAAGGATGAGAATGAATAAATCCTAAAGCCAAACAGATGACGTAAAGAATAATTAAAGCACTTCACACATTTCGTATCTTTCCTTCACTCATCAGGAAGTGAAATAGAAGCATATGGCAGATGGGAGAGAAGGAAAGCCACGGATAAATTGTCTTTTCTTGAAGCTCTGGTTTCTCAAGTATATATTTTTTCATGTCCTCCTTTATCTCTCTTTAATTTCCAAAGGCAGAATGAAATACTAATGCAGCTAAATACTGTTTGCAATTTATTATATCCTTCGATTAAGTTAGAAACTTCAATTGACACTATTTTAAGCTCTACCACACTAGGTTCTCCTGTTATATTAAAGTATCATTTTATTGAGTGATCAGGTAAGTCTTGTGGTTTTAGAAAATTGTAAGGTGTGGACTTTAATGAGTAGAATCCAATAATGGGGGAGTAGGAGGATAGGTCTAAGTTCTATTTTACCATAAGATTTTTTGACAGATTACTTAGTTTCTTTGGGTGTCGCTGACTAAAGACCTAGAAATTTATGATCACTTTGTCATATCTCTTCCCACCCCACCACCCATCTCTCTCTACTATTTAGTCATTTTCATTTAAAATCTTCTGTTAACATAGAGTTTATAGTGTCAAGATTGACAACATGGATTCAGATCTGGATTAAACTGTCCTCTGCTACTTCCTAAGCTGGGTGACCTTGATCGTGTTATATGACCTTTCGTAGCCTCCTTTTCCTTATTTGTAAAATAGTATGGTGGTGGGACCTAATTTATAGGGTTGTTAAAGAATTGAGTGATATTAATACAAAGTTCTTTTTGCACTATGTTTTGCATGAAATTGTTTACCATTATTTCAAGTAGCTTGCACCAGGGATCAAGCCTGCAGAGTGCTCAGCTCATAAGTACCTCAGAATTCCCTTAAATATTGTTTCAATAATGAAGAAGTCTGAAATGTCCAAGTTGCTCATAGCCTCCCTGATGCACTGTAGGCCCTGACTCAGCTTTATTCTGTAGTTGATGAAAAGATATTTAAATTCTCTAAGGGCAACACTTCATGGGAGATGATGTGTAAAGTTATAATGAAGCACAAGTTTTAGAAATTCCAAATCTTTAATGTAGTAAAACCATTTCAGTGCAATCCTTGTTATTAGAGCATACTCCATTTAATCTTAGCTTTACATTCTTTGTTCTCAAGATAACATAGAAATCATTACTAAGCAATAAAGTCTATGAACTTGAAACATTACTTGACAAATGCATATATTTGGGGTATCATCAAAATTCAGCTGTGATCACCAGATTGTGCTTGAAACATGACCAGTATACCTTGCTAATCAAGTCAGAAATAGATGATGAGCACTTTTATTAGATTTGTACATAAGATGACAGTTATAAAGAGTTCTGTCGGATATCCTTACTTGAGATTAACACACCACAATCCAAGCTTATATGTAGGTTTCTTCATCAATACTTAACACTTTAAAATCCTGTAAAAGGCGGTAAACAGGCAAATGTAACATTCTTTGTTTTTCTTATAGTAACTAAGACCTCTGCATTACTTAGTTTGTATTTCTTTTCCATGTTGACAATATGAACTGAAAAAAAAAAAAAAAAATGAAGGACAAAAAGAAAGAAAGAAGAGCAATAAGCTGCCCAAAGGGGGATGTAATATAGGGTACGAGTGGATGGAACAGTGGGGGAGACAGGGACGGGAAGTAAGGAGACTGAGATGGACAAGCCCAGCAGAGGAAATACTGGGGACATGTTGAGGGAAGCAGACCTTCTACCCTCTAAGGTGCTCTCTTCTGTTTTTGGTGATTTGCTGATTAAAACACAATCTTCTGTGGAGTCGATGTTTAAAAATTGGTTTAGAAAATTTCTGAAAAGTATTTCTGAGTCCCAGAATAAGGATTTTTTCTTTTAAACACTGAGATGTGACAAACTGATGTGATTGTTCTTCCCCTTTCATTTCTTTCTTTTTCGTTTAGTTGATGCAGCTCATGCGAGTAGAGATAAAGTTATAAAAAATTGTATAGCCCAGACCTCAGAAGTAGTAAAAAACCTCCGCGAAGAGAGAGAAAAGAATTTGGATGATTTAAACGTTATTAAAGCAACTTAGAAAAGAACAGACAAAGGTAAGTTGTAACACAATTTACGTTTCTCAGGCAGTTTTTTCCAAACATACCCTTTAAAAGAAAGGCAGTTTTTAATATACACAATTCAGCGTGACATGTGATTACTTAAAAAAATACCACATTAATGCTTCATTTTAGTGGACTTTGTTTTATTATATTTAGGTACGAATTGGTAAATTAATGTTCATTTCATAAATGGATTCAGTGTAGCAACTTTAGGGCAAAATAAGCATATAATCATATTTATTTCCATTCTTTATTTGTTCCCCCACTGCTAAAGACAAAGGATCAATATAGACCAATACTATGTGATCTTTCTGATGCTTAACTTGAAATATTCTCTTTATTTGTCTTTTGGAAGTACTGCCATAAATAGAGTACTATTGGCTATAATTAGGATATATGAGTACCTCATTATAGTTATTTACCTACTATGTAGAAATGGTTATGGGTCTTTTGGACCACCTTTTCTGTACATCTTCCAATATCCCTGCAGGCATTTTCACTTTTAAGAAAATAGCAAGTACTTATTTAAGGATGTTGTAAGAAAGAAGCCTTATTTTCTCACTCAGATGTAATATAGATAGGAATGGATCTCAGAATATAGTTAATGCAATAGAACTCTTTCTTTATAGCCCCTGTATATCATCAAAAAAACTGTTGTATATTTAGCAAGCAGTTGTCCTTTGATAACCTGGGGCACTTAGTTCCAGGACCCTACCTTCCACCCACTGGGGATACCAAAATCCCCAGATACTCAAGTTTCATGTATAAAATGGCTAAGTATTTGCAAGTAACCTATACATATCCTCCCTTATACTCTAAATCACCTATATGTTCCGTAGGATACCTAATACAATGTAACACTCTGGTAAATCATAGTTCTACTATATTGTTTAGGGAATAATGGCAAGAAAAAAAGTTCGTTAGTATATGTACAGTTTTTCCTTGTAAATTTTTTGGTGGGGAGTACCAGGGATTGAATTCAGGGGTACTCGACCACTAAGAGGCCAAATCCCCAGCCCTATTTTGTGTTTTATTAGAGACAAGGTATCTCACTGAGTGGCTTAGAGCCTTTGCTTTTGCCAAGTCTGGCTTTTGAACTTGAGATCCTCCTGCCCCAGCCTCCCAAGTCCACTGGGATACAGCATGTGCCACCGCACCTGGCTCTATTCCCCTTTTATTTACATTTTGTCCTACCTTCTTTACAATTTATTCTATTTACCGTCCCTTCTTCCTTTTATTCTCCCCTGCCTCCTTCCTCCCTCCTTTCCACACACCTGAACACATAGTATATTCTTTCCCGAACAATTTTGAGAGCATGTTAGACATACTATACCACTTTACCCACCTCGTCCTGTTTTTTTTTGTTTTTTTTTTTTTGATAACAGGAATTGAACTCAGGGACCCTTAACCACTGAGCCTCATCTCCGGCCCTTTTTCATTTTGAGGCAGGGTCTCACTCAGTTGCTTAGGGCCTCTTTAAGTTGCTGAGGCTATCCTTGAACTTGTAATTCTCCTGTCTCAGACTCCCAAGTTGCTGGGATTACAGGTAGGCACCACTGTACCTGGCACTGCTTTACCCTTAAACATGTTTGTTATTTCCTAAGAACAAGGAATTTTTCTCACATGATCATTGTCTAGTTATCAAAATTTTGTTTGTATATTAAGATGGCACAATAGGTGATTTTCAGATCGTTGTTTGTCAGGTATTTGAAAATCCAGTGTGAAGTGGAATCAGTGTTTTTCATACTAAGCAGTTGTGAAATTTTCCCTTTGTTGAGTGCAGGTAGCCCAACTTTGAAAAGGGGACCTTGTCATTTCTCAAGCTGTTAGTAGAAAGAAAAGCCCTGTTCCTTGTGGTGCACACAGGAGAGTAGGCCAGGCTGCTGCCCTTTCATGGTTCAGTGTCTGTCTCCGGATACTGGTCTCAGCCAATGTCTTTGCTGCTCTTTTGTTCACAACTACTGCTTTAGGTCTGGATTTCCATACCTGCTCATTCATCAGGCAGAGGTGGATTCCTCAGTGAGGTTAAGCTATAATGTTCATCTTACCCAATATAGATTATTTATGTAGAACTGGTCAAAGTGTAGGGCACTTTGGTTTTTGTATTTCATGAAGGTGTTGACAAAGGAAAATGTGGCAGGACTTTTCAGTCAGAAACTGAAAAATTACTCTTTGCATATTAAGTCAAAGAACACAATCACTTTTGTTAGTGAAGCACAAAGTTCAAAACTGAACCACTGTGTACTTGGGAGTGATTGTGTCACACAGTTTGCTCAACCCTCAGATCTGGTCTTTATGCCTTTCGGGCTGGGAAAGCCACCAGGATGATAGCTGCAAGGAAGAGTTTAGAAAGTAAACCGTGAGGTCTGTAAGGTTTACTTTCTAGCTTGATAACAGAGGGCTAGAGGGCAACCATGAGTAGTATGTAAGCAGTAAGGGCCTGTGGTCATGTGTAACTGCTGTCACCTATTAGTGACCTTTCAGAAGTAGTGCATCTATTTAAGACCCAGAGCTTCAAAAACAGTATCTTAAGCAAACAGTTTTGTTGATGGCACTGATATAATTATATTAGAAGTTGATATATATGGTGCAGTGTGTAATAAGGAAAAGAATAAAAACATGGACTGTGAAGCTGTAAGGGAAAAAATTCCCATCTAAGTTGGTGACTTTGCAACATTGTACATTAATTGCTCTGAAACTTCTGATTTTCAGTCTGTAAATGGATTTCATACTTAATAACCTTTTTTTGTTTGTTTGTTTGAGATGAGATTTCACATTTTGTCCAGGCTGATCTCAAATCATCCTTCCACCTCAGTCTTTCCAGTTGCTGGGACAGGCATGGGCCACCATGCCCAGCTGCTTAATAACTTATGCTTTCAATTTTTGGTGAGGACTGCATTATAGAATTGTGCATAAAGCTAACATATTGACTGGCATACAGTAGCAATTGCTTTCCTTTCCTTTTCCAGTTGTTGGAAGTATTGTATTACTCTTCTTTATATATCCTATCAACCATTGGTTTCTACCTTTTATTTTGCCACTACTTCAGGAAACAAGGGAGAAAAGATGATGTCTCTTCTGTGTCAGTGCTTTCCTCTTTTTGGATAGTTCTAATCGTTGACAGATTTTCTTAAATTTTGCAAAGCCCCGTCTTCCTGTAATCCGTAAATAATGCTTCTTAATCATCCCTCTGGAACTATACAGTCTAAACCCTTTTTTATACAACATCCCTTTAAATATTTAAGAAATTAGGAAGACCATCTTGATGGCAGATTATCACATTCTGTTCTTCAACTGAATTTTTCCCCTTTTTCCTTCTCCTCCTCCTCTTTTTCCCTCCTCCTCCTCTTTTTTTTTTTTTAGTTTTTGCCAGGTACAGTAATGCACACCTGTAGTCACAGCCACCAGGGAGGCCCAGGCAGAAGGATTGTAAGTTCAAGGCCAACCTCAGCAATTTAGTGAGGCCCTAAGCAACATAGACACTAAAAGGACTGGAGAGTTCACTCAGTGGTTAAGTACCCCTGGGTTCAGTCCCCAGTATGAATGAATGAGAGAAAGGAAGGAAAGAAGGAAGGGAGGGAGGGGAGAGGGTGGGAGGAAAAGAAAGGAAGAAAGAAAGACTGGATGGCTCATTAAAATCTGAAACTGAGGTTGCTTAGGAGCTTCTTCAGGTGTGATATTGCTCCATAGCACAGGTCCAGTGTCGGAAATGCAGTCCTTCCCATCATGCCATAGTTACAGCCATATGTGCCAGCTTGCATTTTGACATTAGTTTTGAGTCTAGGAAGAGATTATAGGAGCCACTGGATCAGAATCAAGTTCCATTCTCATTGGCGTTGCATGCAGATTTCTCAAGCCTCCTGCCTGAACTGTCTTCCTAATTAGTCTAGGTTTTTGGCTTGGGATTCAGACTCATGGTTGCCCAGAACTTCTCTCATTATCTGGTATTTTGCTCTTGACTCTGGCCTGGGTTCTCAGCTTTTGTCTGACGAAGACATCCTGGTTCTAAACTCTGGCAGCTTCAACCTGTAGCCTGTAGTTCATGTTTTTTCTCTTCTTCCTCCCCTGCCCCCTACACGGTACTGGGGATTGAAACCCAGGGACATTCTGCCACTGAGCTACATTCCCAACCCTTTTTATTTTTTATTTTGAGACAGGGTCTCACTAAATTACTGAGCCTGGCCTTGAGCTTGCAGTCTTTTTTCCCTTGGTCTTCTGTGTTGCTGGGGTTACAGGTGTGTGCCACTACACTCAACTTTTCTCCTATTTTTTTTTTTTTTTTTTTACTATTTTCAAGCCCTCTTCCTGAAACTAGCTAGCTTCTTCCAAGTCCCTCTGATCAGATGTGACTAGGAGTATTATGGATCCTGTCATCTGAGCCTGCAATGGAATCAGCTACTTTTCTGGTGGAGTAAGACAGTTAGACTTAGCATTTTAGCCTTAAACCTGTGGCTTTGTGGTCAAGGTGTGGGGACTCATGGCTTTCTAAATCACTTGGATCTAACGTATTTTCTCTTTCTCTCCTTGTTTTCCTTCTGGATTCTTTTTTCTTAATTCTCTATCCAAATCAGCTTGCTGCTCTGTCTTTTTTTCACTCCTCTGTTCTATCTTTCAAATCTGTAGTTGTATAATCAATTTCTAGAACTAGCATTGTTGGATTCAAGGACATGTGAATGTACATATTTGATAAGTCCTGCCAATTTGCCCTCTATAGAAGTTGGAATAATTATACTGCTACTGAAAGTGTGTTTGAGTGTATCTTTTCCCACTCCCTCACTCTTATTAGGTTTTATCAGACTTTTTCATATTACAGTTTAATTTTGTATTCCTTTGTACCTGAGTAAGATTGCACTTTTGAAAAAGTTATATTTAGGGATGGGGATGTAACTCAGTGGTAGAGCACTTGTCTAGCATGCATGAGGCCCTGAGTTTGATTCCCAGCACTGCAAAAAAGAAAATAATAATAATAATAATAATAACAATAATAATAATGTTTATTGGCCATTTTTATGTCTTCTTAGAACTGTTTGGGCGTTGGGGATGTATAAAAGCTCTCATGATGATTGATTGTAATATGCAGCAAAATTTGAAAACCACTTTTCTGTAAGATTTGACTATTGATTAGATTTGGTGTGAGGAATTTGTGTCAAAGAAGGTCCCAAAATCTATACCATTAACAGAGACATAAGCAGCAGCTAATTTTGTTGGGGAAACATAATAAAGTTTGGTTTTATCTCTGTATATTGCATAACTTCTTTTTTTTTTTTCTTTCATACAGTTGAAATGGATGCAATCAGAACTGAATGTTGAAGAAGTGGTAAATGACAGGAGCTGGAAGGTATAAAGTAGTCTTGATTATTGGAGAGAAACAGGAGGGAAACTGAGTTAGCAAAGGGCAGCCAGGACAACATGAGTGCCAGGAGGCTGTAAGAATAGAGATCAGTCACTAATGAGCAACTGAGGACTTTAAACTTTTTTTTGGTGGTGGTGGTGGATGAGGTGCTATTATCCTGTACATAGAATCAGCTTATAAAAGTTAGCTTTATAGGCAGATCATAAAATTCTGTGATTTGTCATGGTAATAGGATTAGAGATATTCCATATGTCTCCTAATACTAATTATGGACATAGTTAATATTTAAAATTTTTACTCCAGGAAACTGAGAATCTTCAAAGAGGTTATTTGTTAAAATTAGCCATTTTTTACAGAATTCCTTTCCATAAAGTTTCATATCATTAGCTACCCTGTTAGTTTCTTGCCTTCTAACATATTTGACCATGAATTTTTTATTTTATGTAGCTTTACTGGTATCTGGTAATAGGGCTTTTTACTGTTTTAGGTTCACATGTTCTTTTTTATCACCCCTGTGGTTCTGATTAGAAACCAGATCGGGGAACCAAATCTCAGGACTTTACATAATAGTCAGCAATTGCAGAGTTCTAACTTTGCTTGTAAACTTCTAATATGAAAGATTTCTAAAGGGCAAAACCTATTAAATCCGAAAGAATGAACTGAAAATTCTGTTTTATCCTTTGAAATTAACTAATGGAATGGGTTAAAACCCTTATAAGAGAGAGGCTAACTGAACCGAAATCCAGAATTGAAAACCATAGTTATTACTAGAATCATTTTGCTATTGTGTCAATTAATATTCATGGAGTTCCATTAGATGTAATTACACAGAGAATTTGAAACATGGAAGAAATAGTTGGATAAATAGCATTCCAGCAGGAAAAGAAAAATACGGTGTTATTGGCTTGACTGTTGTCTCCTTGGCTAGGCCTCCCTTGGGTTTCAGACCTTGACTTAAAAGCACCTGACTTGGCTTCTTGAATTCCTAACTCTTGACATTTTAGTAAATGTTTTTCTCTCATTTCTTTTTATTTGATTACTTGTTTCCGAAACTGTCATGCTTTTAAAGATACACAAAAGCACACAGAAGAATACTTAATTGCTAAACATAATACTTTTATCACAATAGCAATCATCTTCTACCTACTATTTGTAAATAGCTTATTTTATAATGTTATTTTTCCTTTGTCATTTAATAATTACATCAGTCTTGGGGAAAAGTAGACTGTAACAACATTCTGAGTCATGAATAAATTGCAAAATGCAACATAACTTTTTTGCTTCATCTCATTTCTTTATCCTGTCCTCGTGACCAAAATTTACTACATTTATCCTTTCCACCAATATGATAAGGTGTATTCTACTTGAAAGATTTTGTCACCATTTGTCTGGAAATATTCTTTAATAAAGTAATATTTATTCTTGGAACAGGATGGAGAGGGTCACAGTGAATATCTATCTAGTTTGTAAAACCCAGTGCAGAGGATTATGATATATATAAAATGTAGTGGGAAGAGTGAAGCATGTTTGGATTTGATATCACAGATGCTCTTGACTTATAATGGGGTTACAACATGATAAACCCATCATAAATTGAAAATATCCTTAGTCAAAAATGTATTTAATACACCTGACCTAAAACATCATAGTGTAGCCTAACCTACATTAAATGTTCTCCGTACACTTACATTAGAGTACAGTTAAGTTGGGCATTGAGAGAGTTGTTCTGCATATCGCTAACCTGGGAAAAGATCAAGATTTGAAGTGTGGTTTCTTCCCAGTGTATATTGCTTTCTCACCATCATAAAGTTGGAAAATCATCATGAAACCATCTATAGTTGTAAAGAAAATAGGTCCTACTCCTCACAAAAAGTGAGGCCTTTACTTGTTTCAAAACAGAAAATGTAGCTGAGGTACAGTAGCAAGCAAAAGTGGGTAGGAAATCATTCAGGAGGATTTGGAGAGGCTCTGCCAGGTGTTTATATCAAGGAGACTAGTTTGGAAGCCTTTTCCGGTCTGAGTATTGGAAGGATCAAGGCTGGGAACAGGAGTGAGATGAATTTTAAGATGAAATAGCCAGCAAGTCATAAACTTTTTACAAGTTTTATTTAACTATGATATGCATGTTGAAAACATGTTATAGTTTAGAGAATGTTAATGAACATTTGTGTACCACCCAGATTAAGAAGTTGAATAATACCATCTAGTCTCTTAGAAGCTCCCTGTGTAGGTTTTTATTTTATTTTTATCACAATCAACAGCAGCCAATAGAAGTAATTTTTTTTACCTTAAAAATAATTTGTTTTGCTGGGTGTGGTGGCGCACTCCTGTAATCGCAGCAGCTCAGGAGGCTGAGGCAGGAGGATCATGAGTTCAAAGCCAGCCTCAGCAAAAGTGAGGTGATAAGCAATTCAGGGAGACCCTGTCTGTAAATAAAATACAAAGTGGGACTGGGGATGTGACTTAGTGATCAAGTACCCCTGAGTTCAATCCCCAGTACCAAAAAATAATAATAATTTGTTTCCTAGCATAAGTGGGGTATAGAGGTAAATTCTGAGAAGAAATTCTTTTAGGTTTTAGAATTTTCTTTGTAATTAGACACAGAACTTGCAGATGTGTTCAAAATTTTTAGTTTTTTCATAAAATTTTTACATGAAACCATATGCAGTAAAAATTCTGCCTCTTACCCTCTGCTCTAAGCCATCTCCTGTCTGAAAGGATGGTACATGCTTTGAGATATTTGTACTTTGATTTTATGTGTGTATTTCCTCCTTTGCTACATAAACTGAAGTATACTGTATGTACCTAATTTTTTTCCGCCTTAATGTATCTTGGAAATCTTTTCAAATCAGAACATAAAAAGCTTCCTTTTAAGCATTTTTAAGCATTTTATTTCATTGAATAGCTATACCAAAACATTTAACATAGTCCCAAAGTAACATTTAGTCATAGAGCATACTTTCAACATTTATGATATGCTACTTGTTTGGCATTTTAGGAAGTAAGATAAATAAAACAACTACATAAATCCATACAGTACAGCAAAGTAGTGGTTTGCCTGGCAAGTATACCTCCTTATAAAAGGATCTGGCATATAGAAAAGTACAACAAATATCTCAATAACAAAACTTATTTAGAAAAGAAGCTTTATTTTAAACTTAATTTTAAGTCCAAACTGTTCAGAATATGGAACTGAAATGTTTGTTAATTTCTAAATTAGCTGGCTCTTGATTTTTCTTTATGTAATTTACATCTTATAAAAACATTAAAATTATTTGTGCATATTTATTACCTAGTAAGACTGTTTGGCCTGGTGAGGCAGCACCTCTGTTTGCTAACTCTTTTGACTTGGAACAAAAATGACAATATCCTCCTAATCAAATTTAGTTTCAGGGCTGGGGATATAGCTCAGTTGGTAGAGTGTTTGCCTCACAAGCACAAGGTCCTGGGTTCAAATCCCCAGCACCACAAAAAAAAAAAAAAAAAAAAAAAAAATTTAGTTTCAGACCTGATTTATGCAGAATGACTCAATGACTTTTCATTTCTTTCTAAATATCTTAGGTGTTTAATGAACGCTGCCGGATTCACTTCAAGCCTCCAAAGAATGAATAAAGAGAGATTATTTTTTTAAAAGAAGGACCGGGTCATCTCATGATTGCTAAGCACGACAGACATCAACAGGGTGGGCTTCTTAGGATGATTTCTGAGCCAACAGTCCAAGACCTTTTGTTGATTTCAGCCCCACTTAGCCAAGACCTCAAGTCTAAATAATTCTGATAATTATAAAATAATCAACTGCTATTTTATACTGATTCTGTAAAAAAAAAAAAAGTTTTGTAACTATTAAAATAATTTTCTGACTCAGTGTACATATTTATTTGTTGGTTTTCCAAGTTGAGACAGTTCTCCTAAGAGAATTTGCACAAAATTTCAACATCTGAGTTTATTTGTATAGCATCTTTTGATTTTATCAATTTGGCATAGATATGGACCTCTTTGGCCACTGATGAGTTTATTTTTACATTTATCCTTTATTTTTAAAAGGGTCATTTTATAAACTATACTAGCCAGTGAAGCTTTCTCTTAGTATCTGTTTTTATGGGGGGTGGTGCTGATACCGGGGATTGAACTGAGGGGCACTCGACCACTGAGCCACATCTCCAGCTGTATTTTGTATTTATTTAGAGACAGGGCCTCACTGAGTTGATTAGCACCTTGCTTAGTTGCCGAGTCTGACTTTGAACTCATGATCCTCCTGCCTGAGCCTTCTGAGCCACTAGGATTGCAGGCGTGCACCATCACGCCCAGCTCTTTGTATCTTAATTTATCTTCAGATGTAAAAACTAACACTGGGTAGAATTTTTTTCCTGGGCAGTTTTTCCACGGACACTGAAAAAGAAAGTGGTAAAACACATTGAGAAAAGGGAAAGGTAGGGCTGGGAAGATAGCTCAGTTAATAAAGTGCTTGTCTTGCATGCATAAGGCCCTGGGTTCAATCCCCAGCACTGCAAAAAAGAAAAGGCAAAGGTAGGGAAGGGTTTGTGTAATATTTAATGAATTAGTAAATGTATTCTGCTGTAATTGCAGAATTTTGATTATTGAAGAAAAACATTGGCTCTGGGGATGTATAGTTCAATAGTCAAGTAGATCACTGGCCCAGCATGTGTATTGGGTCTATCCCCAATGCCTCCAAACGAAAAGAAAAATACTTTCTGGTACAGGATGATTATATTGGCTTTGTATTGCTATTTAACAATTTGCCATAGGCTTAGCTGATAATATCACACCTATTTCTTATCTCACAGACAGACTTGGCTGGACTGGGTTCTTTGCTTAAGGTCTCACAAAGCTGAAATCAAGCTAAGAGCTAGGTTGGCTCTTGTCTGGAGTCTGGGAAAAGAATTTACTTCCAACTTCATTGAGTTTATAGGCAGAATTCAGATCCTTGAGTTGTATATCTGGAGTTCTTGCTGGCTGTCAGGCACCACTCAGCTACTTGAAGCCACCTACATTTCCCGGAACAACTGCTCTTTTCAATTTGGTGACAGTGCATTAAATCCTCATACTGTGACTTGGGCTTCCTTTTCAGTTATAAGCCAGATAAACTTCTTCTAAAGGCCATACGTGATTGGATTGGCCTACTGTGATCCTGCTTTTAATTACCCAGTTCATTTATTACGATTTAATTATATCTGCAAATCATTTTTGCCTTGTAATATAACAGTCACAGATGTGATGACTCATAGCCTGAGGGATTAGGGTGGGAAATTTTAGGCAGCCAGTTTAGGATTCTGCCTGTCACAATGATCTAAACACAAGCCACCTAGTTCTGGCCTTTAATATGTTGCACTTTATCAGATTATGCACTTGAGAAGGAACAATAAAGTGCTCACTGTTAGCACAAAATTCCAATCATGGACTTGTGTCTCAGTGTGTAGGGGGATCTAATGAACAAGACTGTTTGTGTAGACTATAGTGTTCTCAACAAGATAAATTCCCTAAAGGTCTGCAGTGAAAAAAATTTTCTGTAAGGTTAATGTGTTATCAATTTTGGTGAATGAATTGAAAGGCTGTGAATGCAAGAATGAAAAGACAAAGATCTAGCCAGTTGCAGTGGTGCATGCCTGTGATCCCAGCAACTTGGGAAGCAGAGGTAGAAGGATCAAGTTCAGAGCCAGTCTTGGCAACTTAGTGATGCCCTAAGCAACTTAGCAAGACCTCTGTCTTTAAATAAAACATTAAAAGGGCTGGAGCTGTTGTTCAGTGGTTAAGCACCTCAGGGTTCAATCCCTGGTTCCAAAAAAATAAATATTCCTGATGCTGGTCCTCAAGAGAGAATTTAGATCCTTGGGAAGGACTCTAAATGGCCTTTCCAGAATTACAGATCTTTTCTCCAAAATACCACTTAGGTAACCCAATTACATTTGGCAGGGTGCCTGATTCATCCCAAGTAACAGACTTCATGACGAATGTGCAATTACGGGAGCATAGAGCACAACAGTATGAATGAATAGGCTGAGTTTCCAATGAATGGCATTTAAAGCCTCAAACATGAAGAAAGAAAAAATGGTACATTGTTCTCCAAGGTTGATTTGCTTGCTGAAACAGTGTCTTGTGTAATTACTGCCTTTCAGTGAGTCAATCTGCTTTTGTTGCTCAAAGAGTAGGATTTAGATACACATGCACACATAAGAATCAAAATGCGCAAAAGTTGAGAGATAATTTGGCTTTTCCTTGGCAGAACAGAAGATAACCATACGAAGAAACACAGAGCGTTGCAAATTTTTAAAAATATTTGGTGTTCAGCGTATTCTAGATGCTATTAAACACTATTATTATGCCATTGAATAAGATGTTAAAATACCTGTTCTGAAAGAGCTTACACTTGGTGAGGGTAGACAGTAGTAAAGATTTAAGTTATATAGTGTGGTGTGATATGATAAAGTTCTATGTAAAAAAATAAATAGATCTGAGCCAAGAGGAGTGGTGCATGCATATAATCCCAGGAATCTGGGAGGCCGAGGCAGGAGGATTGCAAGTTCAAGGCCAGCCTAAGCAATTTAGTGAGACCTTTTCTCAAAAAGGGCTAGGAATGTAGCTCAGTGGTGAAGCCCTTGCCTAGCATGTGTGAAACCCTGGGTTCAATTCTCAATACTTAAAAAGAAAAAGATTTGGAAGTTAGGGGTGTGGGTGAAGAGTGGATTGCAAATGACTGTTTTTAGCTAACTGGAGAACATAATGCTCTTGTCTTTGAAAAGACAATTTAAAGATTGAAATGTGCCTAATAAGTGCAGGGAGTTTTTCTAATAAGTCATACTCTTTTATAAGTTGTGCTGCAAAGGTATCAGTTCTCAAATGGAGTGATAAGGTACTAATGCTACTGCAGTAATATAATGCCCTACATGTTCATAAATAACTTGGAAACTGTAGATGAATCAACTGTGTAATCCTGTTTTAAATTAAAAATGAGTTAGATGATCTAATCAAACATGTTAGAGATTACTAAGATTATTTATTTCTGTGTGTAGTCTTCTAAAATACCTTTGATTAATTTGGTTGACCCTTAAAAATTTCTATTATTGAGCATAGACATGGAAAAATAAGGAAAATGCAAAGTGATTACTTCAGCATTTCCAGAGCAAAACTTATTTTATCCCACAGAATTATGTTGAGGAGGAAGTCTAAAATGTAATAAAAAGTTCAAGAAAAAATAGCTGCCAGTCTCTTAATGAAGTGGCCAGCTGAGGGCACCCCTGTAAAGGGAGAGGACTTGGCCTAGGTGAATTTGTGCAATTCCTGATGCATGAAGGAAGAAGAGCTGATCCATTGGTACTTGAAAATAATTGCTATAGGCTGAATAATTTTTTCACTTCAGCGTAAAATCAGTGCTGTTAAATTGTTGGTTTATCTCTTTCTTCTGGTTTGTGAAAGCTGGCACTGTGGTTCTCAGCAGCTGGAATGGATGAGACACAGCAAATTTCCTACTCCATATACATCCCACCCCCACCCCCCACTTCCCAATAGAAACCTGATTTTGTTTAGGTTAACAGTGTGCCCAGTTTCCTTTGCAGCTCCAGGTAATGACAAGACGGTTCTGATCAATACAGAAAACTGTTGGGGTATTTCTGAGAAACTTTTAGAGTGCTAAAGGCATTGTCCTCTCCTTATTACCTCCACCTTCCTTATAGAAACAAAGTATCCATAAAACAATGGGAAAGCAATTAACAAAATAGCAGTAGTAAATCATTAACTATCAATGTGGCTAGATTATATTCTCCAGTAAAAAGAGTGAATGAATAGATTAAAAAAATCAATACCCAAATATAATCTGCCTGCAAGATACTTGCTTCACTTTTAAGCACACATACAGACTGAAAGTGAAAGGGTGGAAAAGGTATTCCATGCAAATGGAAACCAAAGGAGAGCAGAGGTAGCAATACTTCAAGGTTAAAAAATGGTAAAGGGGACAAAGAAGGACATAATGATAGAGGGGTAAATGGATAAAGAAGATATACCAATCATATGTGCATTCAATAACAAAGTGCTTAAATTTATAAAGCAAATATAAAGGATCTGAAGGAAGAGACAGATTGAAGTACTGAACCACTTTCAATATTGGGCAAATCATTCAGACAAAATCAATAAGGAAATATTGGTCTTAATGCTCTAGGCCAAATGAACCTAACACACATCCAGAACACCCCATCCAACAGCACCAGGGCATGCCCTCTTCTGCAGCACACATGGGGCATTCTTCAGGATGCAATATACATCTAACCACAAAACACATCTCAGCAAATTTAAGATCAATAACCTGTCAAGTATCTTTTTAAACCAGAAGAGCATGAAACTAGAAATCAAAAATAGGAGGAATTTCAGGAGATTCACAAATGCCAATTACAACCAATGGGTCAATTAAGAAATTAAAAGGGAAGTAAGAAAATAATTGAGCCAATCAAAAGGGGGAAAACAATATACTAAAGCTTGTGGGATGAAGCAAAAGCTTTTTTTTTTTTTTTTTTTTTTTTTTTTTTGGTGCTAGAGATCAAATCCAGGGTCTTACACATGCCAAACAGGAGTTCTTCTACTAAGTTACACCCCTAACCCCTAGCAAAAGCAGTGTGTGTGTGTGTGTGTGTGTGTGTGTTTGTGTGTGTGTACTGGGGATTGAACTTAGGGGTACTCTACTACTGAGTTATATCCCAGCCCTTTTTAAGTTTTTATTTTGAGACATGATCTCGCTAAGTTGCAGATGTTGGCTTTGAACTTGTGATCCTCCTGTCTCAGCCCCAAGTTGTTGGGATTACAGGTGTGAGCCACTGTACCTGGCAAAAGTTAGTTTTGAGAAGATCAAAAATTGATAGACCTTTAGCTAGACTGCCCAAGGGGAAAAAAAAACTCAATTAAAAAAATTCACAAATGAAAACAGGAACATTACAACTAATACCACAGGGGGAAAAAAAAAAAGAATTGTAAAAGATGACCCTGAACAACTATATGCCAGAAAATTTGGATACCCTAGAAGAAATGGATAAATCCCTAGGTTCATACATACAACCTACCAAGACTGAATTGTGAGGAAACAGAAAATCTTAACAGACTAATAGAAGACCGAGAGAGTACTCAGTAATAAATTCTCCCATGAAAGAAAAATTCCAGACTTGGTGGTTTCACTGCTGAATCATATCAAACAATTGAAGATCAAATAACAATTCTCCACAAACTTTTCCAAAAAACTGTAGTGGAGAGAAAACTTAACAGACTTTTTTTTTTTTTTTAAGTGAGACATTCATTGATACCAAAGTCAGACAAGCACATTACAAGAAAAGAACACTACAGGCTGGGCCTAAGCCAGCTAGTGTGAGGCTTGGAGCTGAAAGGACCAGGCTGTGGTGGGAGTGGTGTGGACTATCCACACCCAGGACCTGCACCAGCTCCATTTTCTGCAGCTGTTAAAGGAGTAGCACTTTAGTAGCTGGCGAGCTGGAGCGAAGCTTGATAAATAAATAGTTGTACACTGTGGATGTTTTTTGAAAAACAAAACAAAGTAAAACAAATTAAAAAAAATAGGTCTACCATTTGATTAATTCCACTTCTGGAATTGCCCATATTCATTGCAGCACTATCCACCATAATAGGTTATGGAATCAACCTAAGTGCCCATTAATGAATGAATGACAAAAAAAAAAAATGTGGTATATATACACAATGGAATGCTATTCACAAGGGACAGCAGGGATGGAATAGGAGGACATTGTGCTAAGTGAAATAAGACAAACACAGAAACACAAGTATTGCATGCCTTCAGATTCCAGAACAACTGAACTCCTATAAATAGAGAGTAGAATAGTGGCTACCTGAAGCTGGGGGTTGGCAGGAATGGGGAAAGGGTAAACAAAGGGTACAAAGTCTTGGTTTTATAAGAGGAATAAGTTTGATTTGGGGTGTTTAAAAACAAATTTAATCACAGCATGATGAATAGAGCAAACAATTGAGTACTGCGTGTGTTAATATCACTGAAAGAGTAGATCTCAAATGTTATCACAAAACACATCAAATGTTTGAGGGGATGGATGAGTTAATTGGTTGGATGTAATCATTCCACACTATATTCAGAAATCATAACACTTTGTACTGTATGTATATATGCGTATATGCAACTATACTTTCAATAGATAATAAAAATTATGAAAATGTATTATCCACTATGTTTACAGAATGAAATACATATTATTCCATTAAATAAAAAAGGACTAAAATATTGTTATATGCTAAAACATGTATGAATCTTGAAAACATCATGCTAAATGAAAGATGCTAGTTACTAGCTACAAAAGACCGTATATGATATGACTCTGTATACATGAAGTGTCTAGAATAGGTAGCTCTAGACAGAAAAGAAAATTAGTAGCTGCTTAGGGGTGATGGAGCAAGAGGCAGAAGAGAATGGGGAGGTGATAGAGGGTAAGGGTTTCTTTCTGAGGCAATTAAAATGTTCTAAAACTGATGGTGACGTTTGTACACACTTGGGCACATTCTAAAAACCACCAAATTGTACACTTAAATGGGTGAATTATATGGTATGTAAATTATCTCAAAATGTTATAAAAAAGAGAAGTGGCAATTAAATGGAACATATGGTTTTGGACTGGATCTTTTGTAATAAAGGACATCATCAGGACAACTGGGGAAATTTGAATGGGGTCGGGACTGGACATCAGCAGAACATCAGTGTTAATTTCCTGATTGTAATGGTTGCATTTTACCAATGTAGGAGAATATCCTTTTTGTGGGACGTGCACATCCTATTTGTACTAGTGAGGACTAGTATTAATGACAGAGAATCACTGTAGGTAACTGACTGTCCAACATCTGGGGAAAAAAAGATTTATTGCAGTTTTTCTGTACATTTAAGATTGCTTCAAAATAAAAATATGTTTTGTGAACTACCTGATTTAATTTTAAAATATGAGGGTGGAGATGGAATGTTGGGTTCTCAGTAACCACAAAGAAGAGGGAGGCTGAGTATTGGAAGCCCAGCATCCGGTCTGCTGATGGTGGGGGTGGGGGTAGCACCATTCTTTAGCCAATTGTGTTAGGTCTGACCCCCCCATGTCTAATAACAATTTTTTTATTTTAGAAAAGTATTAAAAACCTATCAAGAAGAAAACAAAAGACTATTACATTACTTTGGAATAAATGCTGTCAATAGTTAAGAATAATTTCTTCCAGGAGCATAATATTTCTATAATAAAAATTCTTTAAAGAGAAACCATGTAAAAGGTTTAAAAAAGTTATATCATCAAAACACTAAATAGCAGCCAAAACAAATTGTGTTACCTGTATTAGTATCAGACTTCAGAATAAGGTCTATAACCAGAGATAGAATGGAATATTTCATAATGATAAGGGGGAAGTTCATTGGAAGAACATAATAGCACCAAATGTCCATATGCCATAGTAATCCTTAGACTGGAGGTAGTACTGAGGCCCATTTTTTATGAGATTTCTAACTGATGTTAACTTGCACAGAATTTCTACCCTAAAGTAATAACAGCTGATTTTGAGAAAGAAGAGGTCACTTATATTTAATACAACAAATGAGTAAAAATTGAAGAAATAATGTATTGAAAAGGAATGCTTCTTTATTGATGGTGATGTTGGTCATTATCATTAATCAGTAGCCAGCAGAAGGAATCAGACCACTTTTGGAATATCCTGCTAAAAGCCGGTCAGCTCGTCATCCTTGCTTTTGTCAGTCTGGTAACCAGTAAGTACCAATTCCTCATTTTGTCCAGGAAGACCTTTGAATATTTTCAAGTGAATGTAACTATCATCACCTACTCGTATCTGAAAGGTATAAGACAAAAAAGGAAAAGGAGATTTATTCATAAGGATCTACATCAACAGAAAAAAGTTATGGGTCTAGAAAGAACTCACTGACATATGCCTTTCTGGAACAGTCTAGACCTGGGCCAGTGTTCCTACACTCAGCTTCTGTGAATCCCTCATCGTATTTCATGAGAGAAAGGGCAGGCTGATGGTGTGGTAAGAAGAAGCACATGTCCTAGATTCATTTAATTGTATTTTTTATCATAATATCTGGGTACAAATAACAACCCAGAGAAGCTTTTTTTTCCCCCAAAGATGCACAGAGCAGAAATATGCAACAGCCTATATTTTTGGTGATCCTTTTTTTTTTTGACTTGTAAATTAGGACACTTTGTTTGCCACGTTATTTGATAAGAGAGAAGAAAATGAGAATTGCTGTAAAAATTTTGGTTGTATGGTTTCCATACCTCTACTGTATTAGAACCTACTTTTATAAATATCCACTGTGTTTTAGGACTGAGCAGGGGCAGGGTGGCCAGCCTCCCTTGTAAAGAGAAGGGATCCTGAAGTCATAGTATGAAGGTTGAGATGGTAGTTTGGGCATAAATCCAGGACCTGGAAAACCACAGGAAGAATTTCCACTTTGTTTCTTGTTTGGGACAATAAAATTTTTGTCTTAGATGGTATCTATTGTGCTCTGCTGTCCCTTCCTATCTTAATTTTAACAAATGCCATTTGTCAAAGTTTATTATGATACTATAAGATGGTGATGAGCATTTTATACACCTGATTATATTTACTTCTTATTACAGACCTGAAGGTGGAATAATATCGATTTTACAGATGCAGAAACAGATAAAGAGATTATTATTATTCTCTATAAATCTCTCATGATGTAAATGGCAGAACCCAAATTCAAACCCAGTTTCATTAGATTCCAACATCTATGTTCTTTTGACTGAACAGGGTAAAAGCGCTTATTTTATGTTTAGAACAGGGCATTGACCTCTGCAAACATTATTAGAGACAGCACGGCCAGTGCTCTGGGTCTCAATCCTGGCTCTGCTTTTACAGTTCTATGACCTCAGTTAGTTACTTCACTTAACCAGGGTTCAATCTTCTCATCAATAATAGAATAGAAGTGGCTAATACTTTCCCGTAGATTGTATTAAAAATGAGTTAGGACACGCCCCACTCTTGGAACAGTGCTTGGCACAGTGTAAGCACGTAGAAGTCATTATCCCCATTGTTCAGGTTAGGACTTGAGGCTCAGAAGACAGCCTTTGATCACAGGTTTTGACTTGCAGAATGAGTGGAATAAAGGTTCAAACCCAGGATGAACTGACACCAGAGGCTGTGGTCCTTCCACTCGAACACCCTGCCTCTTGATAGGAAGGTGGGACATTGAGAGATGGTGAGGTCACTGGCAAGATCTTAACTCTAGAGAGTGGCTCAGCTTGAAGGAATCCACAGCCACACTGCAGGAAGTAAGGAGGGAACTCTGGATAGGAAAGGGTAGTAGAGTGGTCAAGGGAAGAAACTTTCAAGATCATTTTCTGATGAGCTTTTAAAGGAATGCATAAGGGAGTAACTATGTGATATTTATGCATTAGTATTAATCCTAAATTATTAAAGTGATCCCAGTTTTGATGGAAAGATTCCTATCTTTGAACAAAAGAACTTTTAACTGGAAAACTTTCTTTTCCAGCTGTGAAGAAAGACTGAGAAATGACAAAATGATGACATTGCTTTTGAGGATACAGCAGGGTCTCATTCACATGTATCTCCCCTGGGCCCAGTATTTACCAGGAGCCCACATATGGTAGCACTGAACTGATTCACCTAGATAACCCAGTATTGTAACTCTTCCTTCCTTCCTTTCTTCCTTTCTTCCTTTCTTCTTTTGTTTTTTTCCTTCTTCTTCTTCTTCTTATTTTTTTTTTTAATGTACCAGGAATTGGACCCTGGGGTGCTTAACCACTGAGCCCATTTTTTATTTTGAGATAGGGCCTTGCTTAATTACTGAGACTGGCTTTGAACTTGCTATCCTCCTGCCTCAGCCTCCTGATTTGCTGGGATTATAGGTACGCACCATGGCACCTGGCTCATAACTTTCTTATGCTAAGCTGACTAGTTCCACTTACTGTATTTTGTTTGCTGAAAACATTAATTTTTAATATCTTAAGTAGTTATTTGTTAAAGAGAAATAAACCATACTGTGTCCTGGTCAAATGGTTAAGTAAAGAATAAGTAAATACACTTGAATGTCTGTTGTTGTTATGATTACAGTGCTGGGGACTGAACTCATAGCCTCATGAGTACTAGACAAGTGATCTGTCACTGAACTACACCAGCACTGTTATTCTTTTTAAAATCAGAATTGTTATCTTTTTAATATATAAGAATAAGAATGGCTCCCACATATATCCATGATTGACTTGTTGAACTGGTTCCCTTTTGGTAACATCAAAAGAATTTTTAGCTGGGTGTGATGGTACACACCTGTAATCCCAGTGGCTTGGGTGGCTGAAGCAAGATGATAGCAAGTTCAAAGGCAGCCTCAGCAACTTAGTGAGGCCCTAAGTAACTTAGCGAGACTTGGTCTCTAAATAAAAAATAAAAAGGGCTGGGGATATGGCTCAGTAGTTAAGTGCCCCTGAGTTCAATCCCTGGTACTACTACTACTACTACTAATAATAATAATGATAATAATAGTTTCTTTCATTAGAACTGAGTCAATGCATCACTTAATGGTTTGATATAACTATAAAATCAATTTAAAAAATATTTTAAATATACCACTGCTTAAAACTATACCTAGAGTGCCACAAGTTTGATCTACTGAGTTGCAAAAATAATATTTAAATTATATTAATTAAAATACTTAGTTGAGGGTAAAAGTGGTGTGCAGTCTTTTCCTAGATAATGGTTCAAGCCATTTTAAAGATCCATTTAATATGGGCATACAGAATCATAAAGCTCTGAGGAACATAGGCTTTAAGACACTATCTGGTCTGGCCCCAGGCCCTCAAGCCCTCCCACCATACACGTAAAGCAACCAGGGCCACAAAACAAGTGTGCCCTGAACTGCTGTGAAATGTTTTCCTATACAAGTTCTAGAAATTAAGTTAAGATTGATGTGATCCTACAATATGTATAATCAGAAAAATTAGAGATTACACTCCATTTATGTACAATCTATCAAAATATATAAATGCATTCTACTGTCACATACAACTAATTAGAACAAATAAAATATTTTTTTTTTAAAAAAGCTAAATTCAGGGGCTGGGAGATAGCTCAGTCGGTAGAGTGCTTGCCTTGCAAGCACAAGGCCCTGGGTTCGATCCCCAGCACCCAAAAAAAAAAAAAAAAAAAGCTAAATTCATGAGAAGAAAAGTACTGTAAATGCAACGCCATTTGCTGGATTTGAGAGTCTATCACTTGTAAGGTATCATGGTAGGCATCTTCATTTTGGATAGTCAGAATGAATGAAGTGTATGGTAGGGAAACAAGAAACACCACAGCAAATAAGAAATATGATATCTTTGAATGCTAAAGTGGACATCGAACTCTAACCTTAATGTAGTAATTTATTCCAGCCACTACTTGAGTTTTGTATTCTACAGCTTCGAATTGTTCATAAGTCCTATTTGTTTTTTCTTCAAGCTGTGGTTTGACCTTAAAAAGAGAAAAAAGGAAACAAATTAGTAAATATATATTGAACTCTATTTATGTGATTTAAAATTCTGGGAACCTTATACTCTTAACAGTTCTCAGTAATGACAATGAGATCTGTGAGCTGTTTCCCATATTTCAACAAAAAACATTTATCTTTAAGATTACATGAATTAAGCTGGGGGTGGTGAGACAAGCCTGCAATCCCAGTGACTCAGAGGCTGAGGCAGGAGGATCACAAGTTTGAGGACAGCCTGGGCAACTTAGCAAGGCCCTGTCTCAAAATAAAAATTAAAAAGGGTGAGGGATGTGGCTCAGTGGTTAAGTGCCCCTGGGTTCAATCACCAGTACCAAAAAAAAAAAAAAAAAATTACATGTATCAAAATGTCAAACTTTGTTGGTTTAGGCTGAATTAACATCAAATCAATGTGATAATTCAATATAGCAACATTTTGACTGGTAAAGCTCCAGCAGTTATATATGCCTTTGATTAATTAAGAAAAAGAGTGATAATTATTATTTATTTGTAAAAAATTATTTTGAAACAATTTCACACTTAGAGTTGTGAAAATAACATATTGAATTCCTTTATAGTATTTAATTTCCCCTAATGTTACCATCTTACATATCTATAATATAATCATCAAAACCAGGAAATCAACATGATATAATACTATTAAGTCATCTATAAACCTCATTAGAATTTTGCCAGTTGTCCCCAAAATGTCCCTTTTCTGCTCCGGGATCCTAACTACATTTAGTCATCACGTCTCCCTCATCTCTTCCATCCTTTTGTCTTTTTTGCTCCTGATCTTGACACTTTTGAAGAATACTGAATTGTTGCTTTGCAGAACATCCCTGGATTTGGGTTTGCCTGACCTTCTGTTGGTTAGTATGCTACATCTTTCTGTAAGGATGGCACAGGTTAACGTGCTCCTCATGCATCCCAGGAAAAGCTGCATGTTTCCGTGGTGCTGATGTTAATTTCCATCACTTAGGTTGTCTGCTTGTTTCTGCCACTGAAAAGTTACTATTTTCCCCCTTTGTAATTAATATAATTTTTTTGAAGAGACACATTCAACTGTCCTATATATATATATATATATATTTTTTTTTTTTTTTTGGGTGCTGGGGATTGAACCCAGGGCCTTGTGCTTGCAAGGCAAGCACTCTACCGACTGAGCTATCTCCCCAGCCCCTGTCCTATATTTTTCATTAGATTTTCATTCACCAATTTATCATGTGATGTTTCTCCCCAACAACAATTTTTACTGTGGTGTTTGACAAATTATTATTTGATTTCTATCATTCCTTGTATATCTGTTAATTGAAATTTTACTATAAGGAAGACTGTCTCCCTTTTCCTATTCATTTATTACTTCTATTAATGTGACTTGTGGGTGTTTATTTCGAAAGTTATAATTCATTACTACTTTTTTTGTTGTTGTTGTTGTTGTCATTGTTGCTCCTCAACATGGCTCCAGCATTTCATGAGCACTTCCTTACTTTCTGACATGAGATGCTCTCCTAATGAAAGCATTTAATGTGCAGCCAGCTTCAGTCAAGTCTCCAGGGTATCCGAGGTTCTGCTGAGGCCATCCCGTCTTTCCAATTAGTGGGCAGATGTTTTGAGTCCTTTCCTATTGGTGTCTTAGTTCATCCAGCAGAACTGTTTTTAAAGATGTATGTAGACGTTTGCAGACTGAATTCTCGGACACTTTTGAAGGGCCACTCTGTGGACCCTTTTCTCCCATAACCTTCAGAGTCAGTGGGAAGAAGGCGATTGCTTTGTTGAGTTGGAAAATGAAGTTCCAAAGTGGAGAAAGGGAGAGGACAGAGAGAGAACAAACCAAAATGGCAAGAGGCTGGGTGGGAAGACAGGAGGAGACCAGGGACAGATGGCAGAGAGAAGCTGACCTGGAAAAGGGGTTGCTGTCTTAGGCTCTTCTGGTGCTGACCCTTTTGAGCTGCCAAAGGAGGGATTAGGAACTGAGTTAGGAGCTGAGTTGGAAAGGGTTTATCTCTACGCTGACTCCCAACAGGACTGATTTAACATCATTTTCCAAGTAAGGAAGCTGTGAGGAGAGCCTGATTGCTTAAGGTTGAAAAATTTCAATCACAGTCCTAGCTATTTTAAAGTCTTTGCCTGAAACCTAAATATCTGTTATGCAGTCCTGGTTTTCAGTCTTCTGGTCATTTTTTTTTTTTTTCAGCTCAAATCATACTTTTTTATTTCTGTCTGTTCTATGAACAGATCCAAATTTGTGACCTTTCCATGGCATGCGTGCAGATCACAAGTGCAGAGTTTTCCATGAGAGAGTTCATGCCAAGTGCTCTGGTGTATTTCCTTTGTGCCTTGGCACCTGTCATGTGGGTTGCCCCAGTTTCTGGTTTGCTGGATGTGTAATGTGCAGCCTCCCTCTCAACTTCCAGTAGAACAGATTTGCACTGTTCAGCGTTAGATGCTATGGGTCTGGGTGATGAGATTTGAGCAGGGGGCTAGGGAAAGGGGCAAACTGGGGAGCTTATAAGTGAAGCTTTGAAATTCAGAAGGTAGCTTAGTGCTGAAAGAGCCCCAGGGTGGGCACTGAGGGGAAGGAAGCCAGCTGTGAGTGGTGGTCAGGAACCTGCTATGGACAGGCCTTGTGCTGAATCCAGTTGGAGTTTCCCTTACTCAGCCTGCCACGTGCAGTAGTGGCCGAGAACCTGGAGGGAACAGTGTGGGTTTAGCACTTTGCCCCAAGTCAAAAGAAGGAGGCCATGAGGGAGAAGCGCCTGGTAAAACAGATTTACTCCAGAGCTGTTCAAGCTTTTCTTATTGCTGCAGAGCACAGATCTTGGGGGGTTGTCTGTTTTTTAGGATCTGAAGATTAAATCATGTGACACCCAACATCCAGGCATTTTCCCTAATCTGTAATCATTCTTCAGAAACACTTGAACTATGCAGAGGACGGACAGAGATGAGAGTGGTGACATGGAGAGACCGTGTGTTGGAAAATTTTACAAGTTCAGGAAGGAGAGTTTGGTAGTTGTGTGAAAGGATGGTGGGTCTTGTAGGGTGTGTCTGGTGCACATTTGTTATCTGATGTGTTTGGAAGAAAGGAGGAAGTATGAGGCAAGGCACCTGGATGAAGAACTGAAGTCACCTGGCCAAGAATGGAGGGACTGGCTGAAGAAAGGAGGACAGAGTCTCCTCTCAGAGGGATGGGTATGATCCAGCTGGGGAAAGGTAAATTGGGGCATTGTCTCACCAGATGTCTGCAGTTTTCTAAGAAGGGAAGGAACTGATACATCCTGCTGGAGGGACCATGGGGGGACAGGAGGGATTGAGAAACTGAGGAAAGAGAAGGTAGTTTCTTAAA